>NC_062217.1:102831495-103076933 GCF_902686445.1 Sciurus carolinensis
GGACGACGTCCTCCATTAGTGACGCAGGATGGGGATGGGTCCCCTTTTGGAAGGGGACTCCGGGGGACCTGTCGTGGCGGGTGGGCTTTCTTGGCTTGCAGCAGCGCTGCTGCTTCTTCTCCTTGGGTTCTTCAGACTCTTCCACCTATCTTTATCTTAAATGACAAATTCTTTTTTGTTTGTTTTGCAGTTTACATGTTGACATCTGTCTTTTTCACTCAAAAATGCCAACACTGATGAAATGGAATCTTATTTCAGAGGTTGTGTCTTCTACTGGTTTTCCCAAACTATAGACAGAACTTGTTCAACTATACTGAATTTGTCTTCAAAAGCATTTTCCAAAATAAAAAAGAAATATTTTTCACAGCTTTTTCTGTGATGCATTCAGGTAGGAGTTGAGCAACTTTTCCACAGACATTTAGATTAATTCCTCTCTACTACACTTCTAATATCTTAACTTCTACCAACTTCTAATATCTAAACTTCATTTACCATAGGTTCTATTGAATGGAGGTTATAAGCTATTAATCAAAACCAAAAGCAATCTAAAAAAAAAAATTGATGGTCACTGAGAGCTGTTAGAACCAGTATGTTGATATAAAAATGTATCTTCAAATGTTAATCTATAATCAGTGTATTTATTTTAATATATAATTATCTGCCTTTATGTATCTAACACAAGAAATATACATTCTCACACACATTTCTCAGATTCTTGCTATTATAAGAATGAAATGTTTCAATTCTCTTATTTTATTACCTTTATCCTTCGGGTTCTTGATATCCTGAAGGAGGCAGGAATCTGACTAGCAGTTGATCTGGAGGCTGTGAGAGTGGAAGGAGAGGGTCATCAGAAGAAGTGTCATTCCTTTGCCTGGGAAAACTTCAGGAGTCTTTCTCCTTTTGCTGACCTCCAGTATAAGATAAACTACTCCTGAGTATATATAAATTAAAGTGGAAATGAACTGGAGGCAATTTGAATGGATAAGTTTACAACTTCTCACATTCATTTAAGATGTATTTATAGCTCTTACCCTGAAAACTCTGTAGCAGAAATGTGATAATGAACTGCTGTCATTATTGTTTATTAGTTTAACCATTTTATACAGGTGTGATTGCATATGAAAGATGTCCACATTATTGTATACATTTTAATGAGATAAGGATATAGCCATAAAATCATTGCTATAAGCAGTATCATAAACATCCATCAACTCCAAAAGGTTTTATTTGATTTGTGATGAGAACAGTTAATAGAAGATCTATACTATTGACAAAGTTTTAGGTACACAAGACAGTGCTGTAAACTATAGGCATTATGACATACAGTAGCTTTCAAGGACTCATTCTTCTAAAACTGAAGCCTTTTAAACTCTGAACAACCTCCTCATTTCTTCTCCCCAGCCCCTGGACCACAATCCCACTCTCTGATTCTCTGCATTTCACCATTTTAGATTCCTTATATAAATGGAATCAGGTAGCATTGTCCTTCTATGTCTGTCTTATTTCATGAATCCTACTGTTCTCCAGGCCCATTCACATTATTGCATATGGCAGGAATTCCTTTTTAAAAAACACATTTCTCTTTTCTGTTTGCAAGCCTCATTCATGTGAATGTGCCTACCAGAAGAAATGTAACTTCTGAGTAGTTGGGGAACAACATTTTGCTTGTTTTTCTAATTTTCTATCCTCTAAAGTACATGGAATCAAGCTAGAAAAAGAATGGAATAAAGATGGTGAAACTTTAAATATTAAACATGTCCAACTCTCTCAGATATGGCTGTGACTTAGAGCCTACTTACATGACTTGAATGGAAATACTCTGTCTTGGGAATTAAAAAAAAAAAAAAACTGATGAGGAAGAATATAATTAACGACCTAACATTTAAATTAACCAGATAAAACACTTTTCCCCTTAGTTTGCCTCCAGATAGTATTTGATATTCATTTTCTAACACAGTTGGAACTAAATTATACCAAAAGCAAAAATGCACAGATCTAAAATAGTATGAAATGTGCATGATCAATTATGCAGCTCAAGAAAACTCTTGAAAAGATAAACAAATTCTGCAGTGAGTGATGTATTTCATACACAATTGTACACCGAATTTTATTTTACAATAAATGCTTAAAACATCTGTGTCCTGAAATATAAAATTTGAAAAATCTTCCATTCATTCAGCTATCAGTATAAAAGAATTAATAATTACTTATCTCAAAATTATATACATTGTTTGGGCAGTGATTTCCTAGCAGGAAATTAATAATGAGATAATTTAAGAAAGCACTAAAAATGATTTAAAGACTCTGTCTGCATTTTCTGTACTACTCTGACATTTCACTTATAATCTTTTGCATATTGTACTAAGACACCAAATGTGATTTCTACCAGCTCAATCCCATAATGTCTTGGTATTAACAACCCCCACATCTGTGAGCTCCCAGATCACTTGGAAAGGGACAAGTAAAAAAAGCAGTCAAAAATTAATGTGTAAACTTTGAGTTTTTATCTCTTTAGACTGTATGAAAGCAGTAGTGTTGAAGAGGTAAATGGGAGGGATGTACTGTTAATACAGTATAAGTTCCTTCTTTGGAACTCTAACAGATGATGATGCTTCCACTTCATTCTTAACCCAAGAAAAAGAGTCTCAAGAGATCATTAAGAGAATCTAGCCTATTTCCCTTGACATGTTTGGGAGAAGGGTACACAATGGTTGGTTCCACACACATGCCTTGAAATTCTGATAGCTTGATTAGATGATCACCTGACCTTCTGAATGCAAATAAGCTATGTTGGAAACATTCTTATACTTATATGTTGGAAAACATTAGATATATTCCACTTAGATATGGACAACAATAAAAACTGACCTGGGCACATTTTAAAAGGATAATCTCCAAGACAGTTATGGGTGAAATGTCAAAAGACAAAATCAGTGGAGGTCTACTATCATAAACCAGAAGCTGACAACATGCTAAGTAACCAGATGAAGGCGAAAGTGTTAAGGGACTCAAAGGGTATTGATGTATAAGAAAAGAAAGTCTCTAAAAAATCTACAAATGTCATCTCAATGGGAAATGTCACTCTCAATATCTTCCTTGGTTATAAGAAACCAACACAATCTTATATCAATATGTTTCAATTCAATAAACCACTTCATTACATCTTTTCCCTCTTCTTCCTCCCTCTAGACCTGGAAGAATCAGAAAAGGAAGTTAAAGAACTACGAGTGGATTAGGACATTGAGGAAAAGCAACACTGGTGAACAGAAGAAAAATGGTAATACTTCCTTGTCCTGCTCCAGACATCTGTAGAAGAAGCAGCTATACTGGGATAGGAGAAAAAATTTAATTTTTAAAGAAGTTCAGAAATATTACTATGCACTTGGGTGGTCAAGTTTATTATTGAACTATCACTTTTGGAGACAAAATTATCTGAAAGTTGGTATTAAGGAGTGTCAATAAATAATAATCTTGGAATATGTCTCAGGTTTTACTCAAGTTCATGAAAAAATTAGACCCACAAAATGGATCAATGTGGAAAATCTGAGGGAAACAGTTACATTATTATTGCATTTCTGTACATTCCATGAATGCAAAATAGTACCAAAGATGAGAATTATTTGAAATTATTTATTAGTGTTTTTTTCCTGTATCTTCCACGTATGTAAAAACACATTTAAAATATTTATGGTAAATACTTATGAAAAAAAAGTACCCCCAAAATGGTGGAACTAGTGGTTTATCGGATTATAAAAGCTCAAAATTGAACAAGGTTTTTTAAAAACTCTGTAGAATTTTGTATTTGAATAATATCTAAACTAATCTTAAATTTTTAAAATAAAAGTATTTTTATATGTTTTATACAACAAATCCTATAAATGTCAGAAACAGGAAAACATAATTTGTATTCTTTTTGTCTACTATAAGGAATAGTTTTTTTTAAAAAAATCCTCAAATTATATTACCAGTTATTTTAGCTGGTAATTTATTAGCTGGTAATTTAGCTGGTAAATAATTGTAGTGAAATTTTGTGAGTTCATATTAATTATTTAATAACTAGGCTCTGAGAATAAGGATCCTAGTTATAAACTATTAAAACAGTCCATCATTCTACTTTGTGATACATATACAACTGTAATAAAATCATGTTATGAAGTTTTTAGTATCATCTCTATAAGTTCCATTTTCAAATATTTCTAATGAATAAAACTTGTTTACTCCTTACCAACAGAAGGTGACATCACATGCACTAAGTCATTCCTCATCAAGACCCTGAGCACCATAGTATGGATCTGGAGTGTCTCCAAAGGTCACTGTATTTAGGGAACTGTCCCCAGCATCATACTTTTGGGTTGTGGTGGAAACTAAGAGGTTGGACCCAGTGGGAGGTCTTAAGTCACTGGGGGTATGTCCTCAGAGAAAATTGGGAGACCCTGGTCTCTTCTTTCTCTTCACTTCCCTACCATTCTTTACCAGGGACTTCAGCTGTGGTGGATGTGCTGTCTCATCATAGGACAAAAAGCAATGGGGGACAAACCACCATGAACCTCCAAATCTATGGGTCAAAATAAATAATAAATTGATAATCTCAAGTATCTGTTACAGTGATATAATGCTCATGAAGTCAGAAATATCTCATTCAATCTTCATTATAAAACTGAGGGCACTTTTATTAACTGTATTTAAAGAAAACTAAGAATTAAAGCATATACCTTGTTTGCCTAGTAATACCATGGAAGTGTATCTTATTCTATATTAAGTTACCATTGAAACACGTGTATTATCTTCTAAATATATCCTAAATTCATCCCTTTCTATGCAATCTTACTGCTATAATTCTGGTTATTAATTTATATATGGTTTACTGAAATTATTTTTAGAATAAGAGCCCTGATGCCTCTGTGACCTATTTTTTTCCCCATTCAGAAAGGCATTTTAATTGTTTAAAAACCAAATAAAGGCTTTTACTTTGCTGTTTGTCTTTGCAGAGTCCCTGGCTAATCAGCATATGCCTAAAGCCAGTCCTTCCTCCTGGGTTAGGATCAACAGGGAGAACCACACAGTACATGCACATTCTGGGGCAGGGTCCTGGCAGGAAGTTCAGCTGCCACCCACAAGGGTGGCCTGTGTGCTGTGGCGAGGCTGGGACCAGGAGAAGATCACAGCAGTCTGGGAGGGATGCAGTGCATGGTGAGCAGAAGTGGTGCTGGGTGAGGGGGCCACACAAGCCGACAGCCACACAGAGTGGGGCAGAGTCACATCAAGTACGTACATGTGAACAGCCTCTGTACACATGTAAGGACACGGTCCTCACCAGACACAAGTCTAGACAGTCCCCTTCAGCCTGGTGATGCTAAGGCTGTTGCAAGGACCAGGTGCGAGTTAAGAGCACAGAGGGTGATGACCCCACAGCGGCTGCTGAACGGGAGTAAGGTGCCTGTGGCAAGAAGGTCAAGGGCCCTGCAGGTCTTCAGTCAGGCCAGGACTGGCCACCCACAGTGCCTACCCTCACGCCCCATTCTTTTCCTGGCTCATGTGAGCAGCGCCTGGAAGACAGCAATGACAGCGTCCTCCTGGGCGGTCAGCACCAGCACACTGCAGAACTTGTCCAAGAGCAGGAGCAGCTGGGAGCGCCCAGTGTTCTCACTGTACATGATCTCCTCCAGGTGGTGGTGGCCGCGGAAGTAGTGAAGGAGCCTGGCAAACATGCGCAGATCCTCAGGGTTCTGGGCAGAAGGTACACTGAGGATGGCTGCCCGCTCGTGCTCTGACAGACTGGCCACAGGCTCTCTGTCATCAACTTGTTCAGTGGTGAATCCCCACTGGGGAGCAGCTCTGCACTGAGTTGTCCATGCTGGGGCTGGTGAGGATCATGTCCTCACTGCTGGTTGGAGAGCCAAAGCTTAAGGCATTGGGTGTGCTGAGGCTGCGGCCACCGACCCGGGCAGTGAAAGGGACGTCCTCCTCCCGCAGGCGGCGCTCCTCCTCACTGGGGGAGGCCATCAGGCAGACATAGGTGTGCAGCTGGATGAGGAGCCAGTGCTGCAGTATCCACACCACCCTCTGGATGAGCTGGGTCTCCTGCAGGGGGCGCCAGGGTTCCTGAACTCCGACAAGGAAATGAGCAAGGAGAACTAGGCAAGGATGGATGGCAGGTCGTAGGATGGGCACTGGTGGGAGAACTGCTTAGCCAGTGCGGGTACAGACACACGCTGGCTGGAGACAGCACACAGACGTTGTTCTCACACAGAGGGTAGATGATGACAGCCTTGCCCCAGTACACCAGGTGAGCCGCAAGCTGGAACACCTGCAGCAAAGCCAGGTCAGCGTCCTGGGCTAGCTGTTGCAGGTTCTTCACAGCAGACGTGGTCTTGATCATCCGCACCAGAGCCGGGAACAGTCGACGGGGCGCTCACCCAGCAGGGACTTCTCATCACTGAGCAGTAGCAAGACATGGTAGGGGCGGATGGCTTCCAGGCTCCGCTCAATGGCCTCAGAGGGGGATCAGACTGGAGGCAGCATAGTGGATCTTGTGCGGTAGGCAGAAGCTCACTTCCAGCCAGCTATTGATGTGGAGCCCCACCCACCAGACAAGCACAGGCTGTCGTACGCCTCCTTGAGGTCGCTTGGGCGGGATGTGATGGAACGGGGACTGCGGACCCTCATTTGCGTCAGACACGGCGGACACCTCATCCTGCAGCGCCAGGATTATCTTGGCCTCCCGAGTGAGGTACTGGCAGTGTCGCTCCTAATGCTGCAGGACCGTGGCAATGCGCCGGGACAGGGTATGCAGACAGTTGATCACCGAAGGGTCGTCGTTGGCCCTCAGGGCGAACACCACATTAAAAAGAATCATGGTAGGCGCTTCCCTCTTCCAGACGGATCTGTTTTGGAGACCTGCCCCAGAGCATGCTGCAGCAGTGTCGTGTACCCAACAAACAGCACATTATCTATCTTCATTTCAAGTTTTTGGCCGCACATTTCAAACTTGGTTGCCAAAATTGTTGCCAAAATTACATCTGAAAACCTGGAGTCACCGTCCTGGTCATTAGCATGGTCCCGGCGTTGTTAACAGCATATCTGCTACACACCTTATCTGCCAATTGTCCCACAGCAGCCAGCAGACTGACTTTGGACCGCCAGTGGAGCGCCAACTGCCTGCTGTTGCCTGGAAGTTCACTGTCACAGTACCTCCAGGACCCCTTGTGACCTATCTTTTAATCTATCACCTTTTAAAATACCTTTTTAAAGATACCTTGTAAAAATTCAATTGTATCTTTTTTTCTTGGTATGTGTGTTACCCTTGGTTGATATGAAAAGGAAAGAAATTTAAATATGTGAATGTATTCTTCTCACTTTTTAGAACAAAATAACCTTGTTTGATTCAGCAACAGCTCAACATGCAAATGAACCTGTTTCTTTAATTGTCGCATTTCACTACAGATTTCCTCTTGTGTTATGAAGCATGTAACTCCCACACTCTTGATCTTACACAAAATATTCTATAAGCAACATAGGAAAATACTTTAAATGAAGAAAATGTCCCTTGTGTTGGTCCAGTACAAGGACAAATGTTGCAAGCACATATAGAAGACAATTTTTTACTCAAAGTAAAATGCTCACTTTCAGTTGGGTTTTGTCTGTATTACAATGTGAGTCCTTTCTGATCTAGTGTGCTCATGTTCTTTGTTATGGACTAAATGTGTGCCCCTCAAATTCTTATGCTGATATACTAAACCCCAATGTAATGGTATTAGAGGAGCAGCATTGGGGGTGTAATTACATCATGAGGGTGGGGTCCTTAGGAATGGAATTAGTGCCTGTATAAAGGAAACCTTAAGAGATCTCTCCAGCCCCTTTTCTTCCTTGTGAGGATGCAAGAAAGGGCAGAGAGTATACAATTCAGAAAAGGGTCCACATTAGAACTGTCCTGGCCATACAATTGGATAGGAGACTTCCAACCTCCAGAACTGTGAGAAATAAATTTCTATCATTTATAAGCCACATGGTATATGGAACTTTGTTATAACATCTCAAACTAAGACGTTGTTTCAGACTTCATCGTGTAACATTTTACAATTACTGCAAGGAAACAAACAGACAAAAGATGTTTTTCTAGAGAGCTAAAGAAGATAAAATGCATGCACAGGTAATCTCTTGTTGTGCTTTTGTTGTCATAGACTCAATGTTTATGTCCCCACCAAAGGCATGTATTAAAGCCTTAGCCTTCAGCATACCTGTATTTGAAGATGAGGACTATGGGGATGAAACTGAGCTTAAATGATGTCTTACAAACAGAGCACTAATCCCATTAGATGAACATTCCAATTAGAATGAGTCACTTATTTTCTCTCCACACAAACTGAAGAAGTCATGTGAGCATAGAAGGAGGACCGCTGCCCATCTTCACCAGACACTAACCCTACTTTCACCTTGATCTTGGATTTCCATTCTCAAGAACTGAAAAAAATGATACTATTGACTAAGCAATGGTGTGTGGCATTTTGCTATTGTAGTCCTAGAAGAATAATACATACCTCTTAACCCTGGTATATTTTTCAGTCAACCTAACCCCCACAGTTTTATTCTTATTAATATAATACCTATTTCTCCCTTTTACCAAGAAAATTGCTTTATGTAAGATTCAAATTGTACAATTTTTTTCCAAAATTTAATGAGTTCACTTCAGAGAGCATACTGCTTAGTAAATCCAGTGACAAATAAATGCTCACTTATGACTCAGTGGAATGGGTAGAAGAGAGGAAGTAATGGTTGGTTCCATTAATTTTCATTTGTGCATTACTCTTCTAAAAGTAAAATCCTGAGTTATAATAATAACAAATACTTAATTCGATTGACCTATGTGAATTTCTTGGAGGGAAATAAAATAAGGATGTTGTTAACACAGATGTAGTTAGTATTTATTAAGCTTTCTATAACCCTAATTGTGTACCTATGCAAAGAGACTATGTGAAAATCAAAATTCTTTACTCTGAATAAAAGGAAGGACTACAGAGAATCAAACAACCCTTAAGTTATCAATATTCATACATTAACAGTAAATATATAACCTAGAATGAGAGTAGAAGCCAAGGAAAACATACTTAATAGCCTCAGGTATGTTTTAATGTATTTCTTAAGAATGTCTTCATTATCCCCTCTACCTTGAAAATTATCTCACCTAAATCAAAGCATACTTCCTACTTGTTAGATAATTCAGACTTATCCAGAATATCAAGTAAGTTAATAAGTAAAAGTCTTTCATCTCTAGATATTCAAAGCTCCAGAGTATCGTGAAGATAGCTCCTTAGCTCTGAAAAAGACAGGTAGAGAAGAATAGAAGTTTCCTGAACATGGAAGGGAAGGAGGACTTGGGCTTCTGTGTACACTGCTCCTTTCCATTGCCCCAGCAAGTCCTGCAGACTGCCAGCCTCAGCTGACTCTAGTCATCAACTTATTTTGCCTTGTCAGAAGCATCCTGAAGACAAGTCCCTCAGGAGGTTTAGTAAAGGGTGACAGACCCAGCTCCTTAAAGTCTGTTCTCCAGGATTCTAGATACTATACCTCCAACATTTTCCTTTCTTTCTTACTTCAGAGGTTGACAAAATTTTCATTAGAAGTCCATATAGCAAGTATTTTAGGTACCCAGAGGAGAAATCAATTATAGTATATTTAGACAATTTATAAAAGTTTAAAAAGATGAAATTCATTGTGTATTTGCCTTGAAAAATAGGTGAACAACTGAAATTAACTCACAGGTCCCAGCTTTCTGAACCTTGGACCCAGTCCTTGGGGTACAGATGCTTCCTACATTTATTATGTGTGTTTCCTTAATTTTTCTTTGTTTCCTTTTCCATTCTTTCTGATTGATGCACATGATATTGATAAACACATCTTGAATTTTCCCACTCATCTGCTAGAAATATCTAAGGTCAAGGCACAAGAGGGTAGGAATTCAAAATTCCATGGTTAAGCAAAACGAATGGAAAAATAAGCATTTAGATTTTAATGAAAAGAGATATTGCATAGCACCTGAACAGAAATCTGTTTTATCTTTTCCTTATAAAAATTAAAAGGTCATAATTCATTGAACTGAAAGCAAAGAGGATAATTTTTATATCCATTATTTCCATGTACTGAGAGAAAAGAGATCTGAGATGAAATTTTGATGCTTGAACCTTAGACTGTCAGGAACTGTCTTCTAACAGAAAATTACAGGGAAAGGCATAGATAATTGATGGTCTTATTTTATAATGTTGGGACTGGATTAATATTAGCAGAAGGCTGAAAATAATTTTCATTTCAAATTAAAAATTAACAAATATACATATAACTTATACTTTAGTGCTCTAAATGTTAAAATGTTAAGTCTAACATTTTGTAAAGTTAACTACTTTAAGTTAAACATCTTCTGTTGATAGAACTATAAAACCCCATAATTTGAACTATAATGTTCGATTTTAATAGTAAGGTCATTGTCTACAATTTTGCCTCAAAATATGGCACTTGCATATTTTTTAGATCTTTTGCTAGTACATTCGTTATGGGAAATTTTCGTGTTGGTGCAAAAGTTTCCATTATCAAGTTTGAGTAGAAGCAAATCCACAGGACATCGTTTGATAACAGTGAGGTTTTTTTTCTTTCTTTTTTTTTTAAGCCAGTTTGAGAATCAACTGAAGTAACACTGCAACACTGATGTAGTGTTTTGACACAATGGAACTGTCATTACATCAATTTAATTACATTGGACAGTCACATGAAGAAGATAAATATCCACTTAGACGCTGTGGGTCTATCCAAGGCATAAGGAATGGAAAGCTTTTCTGAGATCGTCCATGCAGCTGGCAGTCCTACATCTCATCTGCAGATAGTACTTCTGAACATGATAGAGAGAGCTTCCTGGACCCATACACACATTTTCTCTTAGACTAGGGTCAGCTGGCGTGGCTTTAGACACTTCAAAGTACAATCAGACCCAATGATGTGGTGACATCTATTACTATAATCCACAATAGAATACAAATAGATAAATTAGGCCAGCAAGAGTTAATCCAGATTACAATAGCATTATTGTGAACAAGTGATAAGTTCACCAGAAGGTTGAACAGAAAAAACATAGTTTTTGCATGTAAATTTATTTAAAAATAATTATAGTATGTTGAATTCTCTTACAAGTCAGATTTGTAAGACTATAACCATGCTGTTCATTAGTCTGATAGGCCTCTGGTAACAGGGTATCACAAATGGAACAAAATACAATCCAATCTGTTACATGCTGTCACTGCAGAATCTTAAATATGAAGGGCAGAATGTCATTATCCCCATATACAATTTAGGGGTAGACACAGATCTCCTGTATTTAGGAGTGCTCCTTAAAACTCTATGTTTTCTTCTGTGATAGTTGTAATGCTTATAATACTACCAAGAAATTGATGATGTAAAGGTAGAGTGGAGAGAGTGAAAGTAATAATCAACCATAAATGAGAAAGAAATTAAATGATAACCATATGCCAGTTTGATAATAATGCAGCTTAAGCAGGGAAGCATGCTTTATTGTTAGCTTTACCTAAGGTTACACAAAATATATTTTATGTGGCATTGATATTTTATGTGGCATAATGTGCCAATCATCATTAAGTTATAAGAACTTAAGTAAAGGCTGGTCTAATAAAAAGTGTATTTTCTGGGCTGGGGAGATAGCTCAGTTGGTAGAGTGCTTGCCTTGCAAGCACAAGACCCTGGGCTCAATCCCCAGCACTGCAAAAAAAAAAAAAAAAAAGTATATTTTCTTTTTTTTTAATTTATTTATTTAATATTTATTTTTTTATGATTTTTTTATTGTAAACAAATGGGATACATGTTGTTTCTCTGTTTGTACATGGTGTAAAGGCATACCATTTGTGTTATATTTTCGATTATTTCCCAAATGGTCCTAAAATTATAAACAGATGCTCTAGAGGAGAAGTCTAAAGCTAATCCTTTAAAAATAGATTCTCCTAGCTGAGCCACTACTTTAAAACCTCTAACCACTTATTGTTTCATAATGAGGAGAATAACGGGCCCATGATACCATTTTCTTTAACAAATCAATAATGTTTTTAAAAAATCAACACCCGCGACTTATGGAGGTGACTGATGCAATGCCAGTCAGTGCCTTAAAAAAACAACATTAAGTATTTGTATTTTACAATTGCATATAAATTGTTTCTGTTTGGCAGTATCATCTTATTAAAAGTTCATTTGGGGCTGGGGATATAGTTCAGTTGGTAGAGTGCTTGCCTCATAAGCACAAGGCCCTGGGTTCAATCCCCAGCACCACAAAAAAAAAAAAAAAAGTTCATTTGCAAAAATTATACAGTGCTATCTTTTGTGTTTCAAAAACCCTCAAGGGAAAATCCTTTGTGTTTCCTGGAAGAAACTGTACATACATAAATAACTCTCTAAAAATCAATCATTTGAAAGGCAAACCTTAGAGAGTTAATCATATGTTGATGTATTCTAGTTGAAGAGTCATAAAACACTAAATTAATTCTGCATAAATTAAGAATTATTTTTAGTGTTCCTAAAGATAAAGATAAATTTTGAGGCAGGGGGAGTGGAAACTACATGTGGGTTATTTAAAGCAGCAGAGATTATCAGTACATTTTAATCATACCTTTTAATTAGGGTCAATGAAGGTAATAAATGGATCTCATCATAATAAGGGTAGTAAAAAATGTGTTATTTAAAAAGAACTTTTTGTGGAAAAAATAATTCAGAAGTAACAAAGATATAAAATGAAGATTTGCTATTATAAATATAACCAATATGTTAAATACATGCATTCACAAATAAATTCTTAACATTACATAAGTCATTATGAGCCCAAAGGTAGGCATTATAACTCTTAAAAATGATTATTTGCTTATTTATTTATTGTACCAGGGATCGAACCCAGAGGTGCTTAACCACTTACCACTGAGTCACATCTCCAGACCCCCATTTTTTGTTGTTGTTGTTTTTTAGGATCTCAATAAGTTGCTTAGGGCCTTGCTAAGTACTGAGGCTGGTTTTAAACATGTGATCCTCCTGCCTCAGTCATCTGAAACAAAAAACTGATAAATTTTCTTGTCAAATATGCTATCATGTAATAACATAAGTACTAAGTACAACTCTGATTATATTTAAATGTAAAACATTCAATAAACACAACTATAATGTTTTCTGTATGTGTGAGAGAATCAAGCCACCATCAGGGGCTTAACCAAGCTAAGAGCAGCAGTGGGGTATAATTTATTTTTGGATTCCTGGATAGAGACAACTCCATAAACTCCGTATGGATACATGTCCTTCAGTTTCCATTAGCATTTAGAGAATTTTGGTGCTGTCTAGATTTTTTTTCCCTGTAAGAAAGGTGCTCTGAGATTAATGGTGATGGGCGGGAGGGTGGTGTATGTTTCCCAGTGTGAAGCGTAAGGGAGGACAAGTCTGCCTGGGGAGCTGTCATAGGTCCTTGTGTGCCTCCTACCTCTGTACCTGAGGCACAGTCCTCCTACTGCAGACTATCTACACTCAGAAACATGCTTCAGTTACCTGAGGTTTTCAACTCATTTGTTTAAATATTAGTTTATATCCCTCTCGTTATTTTTATACAGTTCATTTTGAGATGGAAGATGGTAACCAATTAAGCTCTGGAATTCCTAAAATGACTTTCAGAGTTTTCTTTTTTTATTCCTTCTTCTTCTTTTCTGTTTTATTAAAATTCTTCAGTTTTGAAAATGCAAAAATCAAAAGCTTCCAAATTTGTGTTACATATTATTTTCAAGTAATTTTGAAAACTAAACAAAAATAACTAAATAAATATGTACAAATCAAGTTAATAAAAATGAGATCCTGTGTGTTTCTTAAATCATATATTTATGTTGCCTGCCAAAGTAGCCTTAAAATTTGGTGGCAATTCTATTTTTTTTCAACCTGCAACGTAAGGATACACATCATTGAGAGATGTACATTTTATAATTCATAGAGAACTATAACATTTTGGCATGAAATGTTTTTCTAATCTTATATAAAAATCTCCCAAAATTAGTTAATTGTCTTAAAAAGAGACATTTCTTTGAGAAGTTTTTATCTTCCCAAAATGAAAATGTGGTTAGATTTGAAGAAAATGAGTAAAATGTGATAATTGTCTCTACAATTGGTATTTCTTGCCCATAGCATAAGGATCAAGTTTTATTTGTTAACTTTAAACTTTTTCAAAATTATGGGACATGTATCAGACCATGTGTAAAGAATAAGTGTTCATTTTAATTACATTATAAAATTCTAATTATAGTAAATACAATGAATCTATACTTTCCTCCTGTAGACTTTGTTCTTAACTGTTGCCACAAATTATGTAAATCACTCGTGTTTATCAATTCAGCAACTTTAAATTTTTCTAATTTATAAACATTAAAGTTTAAGTGTCTGTATTAGAGAGAAAAATTTGTAGCAAAGAAGCCTGAATAAGAGATAATAATATTTTGCTATGAGACACTGCATAATAGATGTCTTACCCAGTGATGCACATGTATGATAATGATCCCATCCAATTATAATGACGTTGAAAACTCCAGTTGCTTAGTGATCTTACTGCTGTTAAAATGTTACAATGCAGTGCATTGCTTGTGTGTTCATGGTGATGCTGGTGTAAACAAGCCAAGTGCACCACCATTGTATAAAACTATATAATATATAATATATATTATTCAGTGCATGATATTTGATAATGATAAATGAATGCTACTTCACTATGTATTTATTATACTACACATTTCGCTGTTAGAGAATAGTCTGACTATGAATTAAGAAGGTTTATTGTATAACAGTATCAGCAAGTCCTTCAGAGAGTATTTCAGAATATAGCATTGCTATCAGAGGAGAACGTCCCTAAGGACCTCTAGTGGGACAAAACATAGAAATAGAAGAGTGATTTTGATGATTGTAACCCGAGGAGGCAAAGAATAATGTGTTTCTTTTTCTTTGTTTCTAATAAAATGTTTAATACAATAAACAAATGAACCTAGAAAGAATCCTACAGAAAAAAAAATAAAGGAAAATATTTTGCACAGGTGCAAAATGTGTTTATATTTAAGCTATAAAAATTTCTCATTAAAAATAAAAATTTAAATCTTAACTATTTAGGTAACTTAAGCTCTTGGAAATGCCACCTTGCATTTTAAAAATATGTATTTTACGTATTTTTTTGTAGGCAAAGTTAATAATTATATGGTAACTAATAAATACCTGGAAAAAAATGAAATTACCTTTGATTTACTTCTGTAGAAAAAAACTACAAACATCATAACCATATTTAATGTGAAGCTTTGTGGCGGTTCTTTACTGCAAATTACTTCAGGTAATTTGTGAGAACACCTGCTGGTCTTGAACAATGCAGAGATCAGTTATCTGCCTTATAAAGTTTTCAAGTACCAGTTCTGAAATGCTGGTTGTTCATTTGCCAATTATATGTATTCACAGTTGCTTGGATTCAATGACACTACATCCCCTTATTACAGAATTGCCTAAATTAAAAGGTATGAGCTGAAATGAAATATCTTTATGACTTACCCCCAAATTTACTATATTTTGAAAAATTGTTTTATTAGTTTTCTTTAAAATTTAAATTAGTTGATTTGAAAATAAAATCAAAGGGGACAAATTACTTTTGGCATCATGGTACATTTTCTTGATGTCTTTAAATCATGGTAAAGATGAGAGCATTAGAAGTACATTATTATTTATGTATATATAAATATATAATTGTGCATAGAGACACAAATTGCATACAGAAATATATTATGTATGTGAAAAAATTTCCCTTTGGTACAAAAATACATAAGTTAAGATTTAATTAAAATTAGGTTTATGTTATCAGGATCTTTTTAAAATACAATGATAATATAAACCAGCCAATAATAATTATAATCATTGTATATTTCATGCATACTAAATTATTATTGCTAATTCAGGAAAAGATAAACGTAGTGTATTTTCATGGCATTATCCACATAATGGTCATAATGGTGATTTAATTAAGTGTATAATTTTTGTTTAATCATACTAAAAATTTTTAATCATTAGTATTTAAATAAGAAGGCATTAAAACAAAATGTGTCATTAATAACATAAACATTTACTAATAAAATATTATAAGCAATGTATTTTATTGCTATATTCAATATTTTAATCTAACACTTCCTGGAACCTCTGGTAAGTTTTAATGAATTTTATGAGTACTCTATTAATATAGGAATTATAAAATTATAAAATAAACTGTATTATGCTTATAATCATTACATGAAATGTAGCTGACTACAGGGGAACAATTCTAAATTCATCGATTCATTGTCATTGAACAGGTCAATGAGTAATTGAAATATTTTATTTCTATATTTTCAAATATTTAATTTCAACTATTTCATTCAGCAAATACAATTTTTATTTTATTCAAATATTTTATTTCAACAGAATGGTGGGATTTGTCACTTTCTGTATTATCATTAAGTGTACCTGTTAAGGAAATATTTTTCAATTTAATATTTTGAATGAGACTGGGCATATAATTTATAATATGATTTGTTTACACTTTTTGAGTTATATTTGATATATGAAAAGTTGCATATATATGCATACAAATATTTATATTTATGTGTATGGATGTGTGCATACACCCAAGAAACCATCATTACATTCAATAGTCAAGATACTAAGTATATTCCTCATCTCCAACACTTCCTTTGGGTTTTGTTTGTTTAATATGTGGTAAACATGAGGTGTATTCTCAATATATACCCTATCATTACCTGTAAGTACAGAGGATCTCTAGAACTTCCTTAGTATACAGAACTGAAGCTCTATACCTATTGAGGAACTATTTCCCTCAGGCCAACCCTGGCAAACACTGTTTAATTCTCTGCTTTTATAAATTTTAATATTTTATTTACTTACTTCATGTAGGGGAAATCATGCAACTCTTGTCCTTTTCACTCAGGATGAGGTCCTCTCAGTTCACCCATGGTGTCACGAATGGGAAGATCTCCTTGCTTATTATTGCAGAATGATATTTCATTGTGTGTATATGCCATATTTTCTTTTGAAATTTATCTGTCAATAGATATTTGTGCTGTTTCCATATTTTGGCTGATAGAAAAATACCATAATAAGTATGAGGGTACATATATATCTTTAAGACCTTGATTAATATAATTGAATATATACTCAGAAATGTATATTTGTTAATTTTAAACTGTATTAATTGCTGTATTATATGACACTTCTATTTTAAATTTTAGGAGGAATCCTTGTATTCTTTTTCACATTGACTATAACAACTTACATTCCTACAACAGTGAATAAGGGTTTTCATTCCTGTTCCTCTTCATCTTTCTAAAACTTACCCTTTATTTTGTTTTGTTTTGTTTCATTTTTGTTTATAAAATATCCATCTTAATGATAACTTATTCTGCATTTCCCTTATATATTGATTTTTGGCATTTTTCTTTTATACACCTTGTGGCCATTTATGTCTTATTTGGAGAAATGTCTATTAGTACATTTTTCTTGCCATTAAATACTTTAGTGATTAACTTAGAATATTAGAAGCTAGGGTATTTTCAAATATATTTAGAAACTAGAATATTTTTTCAAATATATTTTCTCCACTTTATACTTTGTATTTTCACTCTGTTTCCTTTGCTGTATGAAAGCTTTAGGGAAAAACAAAACAAAACAGAAACAAACAAATAAAAATACTAAACCCAAAATCTGTAGAAGGACCATATGGCCCAACAATGAATTTTACCAGACGCTAAAGAAGAATTAATTGCAATTTTTCTCAAACTACCCCCAAAATTGAATCAAAGAACATTTAAAGTTCCTTACACTAGAATAGAATTATGTCAATACCTGATATACACAAAGAAATTACAAGAAAACAGTTACAGACCAATATCCCTGATATTCAATGATGCACAATGCTCAACAAAATTTGAGAAAAAATATTCAATGGCACATTAAAAGTATCAGACATTGTGAGAAGCAAGACTTACCCATGGCATACAAGGATGGTTTAACACATGCAAAATTTTATTACATTGTCTTTTTTCCTATTCATGTTTTAGCTTACCTAATGTATTCTGTACACTAGTATTTTGCCAGATATACACAAATATTTTATTCTATTTCATGAACTACAATTTTACAATATCAGCAGTGTCTGGGTATTTTTTAAACTCTTGAATTTAAATGTAAAGTTTATCAAAATTTATGTTTTAGTTTAGTGTTTTTCAAGTGTACCAATTGCCATGGTTTTACAATCTGTAAAACATTGATTTTATAGATTGAGTACCATGAATCTCAATGATTCCATAGTGAACAAATTGAGTCAACTCAATCAATGAAAGAGAATATATTTCCCAGACTATATTTTAGTGTTACTTTTATGTAAAAAAAATTCTAGAGATCCTTTATGTATTAGTATGTTTATTGAATCTCTGTAATGTTCCAGTGGTCTACTTTTTTCTTTTGGGTCCAGTCTTATGCAGGGTTATGGATTATAATTGCAAAGTCTTGGTAGATGGCAATGGAAGTTCTCCAACTCAGTACTTCTCCTTATGATTTTCTATTATTTTGGTCCTTCCTATTTCCACCAAGTTGTAAATTTTCATACATGCAACCACACAAACATACACAAAAGACTAAGCTTTTTAAACTTTCCATATTATGAAATTCCACTTTGATAACAATTGCTAATAAGTCAAAGAGAAATGTGCTTATGCTCTTTGAAAAATTCACTGTATCTGTTAAAATGCATTGGAAAATATAATAAAGCACAGTTACCTGTTCCCCTAGAGATTTTATATATTGTCATAATATCAAAGAGATGTAAGTATCAAAAAATTCTTATGGGATATACTAAATAAATGTAGAAGAAAAAAATCAAAGAACAAGATACAAAAATTCTTCTGAAGGAAGCACAAGGACTAAAGAATATTCTCCGTAGAGAATAAGACACATTACCCTCTAGCCAGAGCAATTAGTTGAAAGAAATTAAAGGGATATTAATAGAAAAAGAAAAACTCACACAATCACTATTTGCCAATGACATAATTGTATAATTAGAGGATCCAAAAAATTCCACCAGATAATTCTGGAACTAATAAATGAATTCCACAAAGTAGCAGGGTATGAAATCAACAGTCATAAATCTAATGCATTTCTATTCATAAGTGATGAATCCTCTGAAAGAGAAAATAGGAAAACTTCCCCATTCACAGTAGTGTCACAAAAACCCAATAAAACAATTGGGAAATCAATCTAACAAAAGAGGTGAAAGACCTCTGCAATGAAAACTACAGAACACTGAATAAAGAAATTAACCAAAACCTTAGAATACGGAAAGATCTCCCATGTTCTTGGATAGGCAGAATTAATATTGTCAAAATGGTCATACTACCAAAAGTGCTATACAGATTCAATGTAATTCCAATTAAAATCCTAATGTCTCTTTCCATAGAAATAGAGAAAGCAATCATGAAATTCATTTGGAAAAATAAGAGACCCAGAATAACCAAAGCAATACTTAGCAAAAAGAGTGAAGCAGGAGGCATCACAATACCAGACCTTAAATTGTACTACAGAGCAATTGTAACAAAAACAGCATGATATTGGCACCAAAATAGACAGATAGATTGATGGTACAGAACAGAAGACACAGAGACAAATCCACATGAATACAGTTATCTTATACTAGACAAAGGTGCCAAAAACACAATGGAGAAAAGATAACTTCTTCAAAAAATGGTGCTAGGAAAACTGGAAATCCAGATGTAGCAAAATAGAATTAGACCCTTATCTCTCATCCTGCACAAAACTCAACTCAAAATGAATCAAGGACCTCAGAATTAGACCAGAGGCCTTGTAACAAATAGAAGAAAAATAGGCCCAAATCTTCATTATGTTGGCTTAGGACTTGACTTCCTTAATAAACTCCAAAAGTCCAAGAAATAAAAAGAAGAATCAACAAATGGAATGGATTCGAACTAAAAAAAAACTTTTTCTCAGCAAAGGAAACAATCAATAATGTGAAGAGAGAGCCTATAGAGTGGGAGAAAATCTTTACTACATGCACTTCAGATATAGTACTAATCTCCAGAATTTATAAAGCACTCAAAAAACTTAACACTAAAAATACAAATAGCTCAATCAATAAATGGACTAAGAAACTGAGCAGACACTTCACATAAGAAGATATACAATTGATCAATAAATATATGAAAAAATATTCAACATATCTGGTAATTAGAGAAATGCATATCAAAACT
The DNA here is from genome assembly GCF_902686445.1 of Sciurus carolinensis. Classification (NCBI taxonomy): domain Eukaryota; kingdom Metazoa; phylum Chordata; class Mammalia; order Rodentia; family Sciuridae; genus Sciurus; species Sciurus carolinensis. Next base: position 102,851,844 of record NC_062217.1, read on the forward strand.
ACCCTAAGATTTCATCTCACTCCAATTAGAATGGCTATTATCAAGAATACAAGCAACAATAGGTGTTGGATAGGATATGGGGAAAAAGGTACACTCATATCTTGCTGGTGGGATTGCAAATTAGTGCAGCCACTCTGGAAAGTAGTATGGCACTTTCTTAGAAAATTGGAATGGACCCACTATTTGACCCAACTATCCCACTCCTTGGCTTATACCCAAAGGGCTTAAAATTAGCACATTACAGTAAAGAAGCTACATCAATGTTTATAGCAGCTCAATTTACAATAGCTAGATTGTGGAACCAACCTAGATGCCCTTCAGTAAATGAATGGATAAAGAAACTGTGGTAAATATACACAATGGAATATTACTCAGCCATAAAAAAGAATACAATTATGGCACATGCAGGTAAATGGAAGGAGCTGGAGAATGTCATGCTAAGTGAGATAAGCCGATCCCAAAAAAACAAAGGGCCAATGTTCTTTCTGATAAATGGATGCTGATACATAACGGGGTTTGGGAGTAAGGAATAATGGAGGAACTTTGGATTGTGTAGAGGAAAATGAGGGGAGGGGAGGGTGCAGGGGGAAGGAAAGATGGTAGAATGAGACAAACATCACTTCCCTATGTACACGTATGATGAAACAAATGGTGTGACTCTAAATCGTGTACAAGCAGAGAAATGAAAATTTGTACTGCATTTGTGTACAATGGGAAAAAAAAAACCACTACGCTTTGTGATTTAGATAGTTCTCTTTCATGACAAAGGTTAGTTGGAAAATAATGTTATTCTTGAGCAGTACAATAATTGTCTACTTAAATGTAAATAAATAAATAAATAAAATTAAAAAAATAAATTCAATTTTCTTGTAAGATGCAGAAACATACATGCAATTATAGTACATTAAAAATATACTTTTATATGCTAAGAATGGAATAGTGTTCTTTGAAAGTAGACTGCATGTTCCTCACATATATTTTTTCTTTTCAGATTTTCTGTATAACTTCTGATTTGTTTTCTCCAGTAGTCACTGAGGTTGTCAATAATTTATCTATTTTAAGATTCAATGAGTTCTTCTCAGTCCTCAAGTACTCAGCCTATTTATTAGTATCATTTGTCAAACTGATTTTTAACAATACCCTGTAGGGACTACTTTCTGTTTTTCTTTTCTTGACTCACTTTACTTTCTTCATAGAGACTTGTGCTGGCTTTGCTTTATTTTCATCCACCATAGTTGGTTAGATTTAGGTAAAGCCAAGGTCTAACTGCATCATAAGGCTCTTGGACCCAACCTCTATCACACTGAGGTTAGAGGCCAATAATGAAATTACAAACTTTCGCAGTTCAAGCATCAAGTTTCCTTCATCAGAATCTGCCTTCTAATCTTTCCAACACTTATTACACTGCAGTGGCATGGAATAGGCAATGTGGGATTTGAACAGTTAATGTATTTTCTCTTAACTTTCTTTTTAAAATCTTGCTGTATAACTATGGCAATCATAAAAAATTTATTTATTAATATATTACCCAGATGACATACAGAACAATTGTACATGTTATAGACATATTTTCCCCCAGTCAATAGGAATCTGAAAAAGCAAATAAGTTAGATTACAGGAATTTATTGGAAATAAATGAATTGCATTTATTGGAAAATCATCTTCTTTCTTTTCCTCCATCCCTTTTTAAGTTCTTTGGTAACAATATGAAAAATAGCATAATTAAAGGAGTTAATTTATCAATCTTTCTTAAAAAAATCTATCAACATTGTTTAAAAATTATGCCTTTGATAGTTTTGGGAAAGATGATAACAGTTTATTAAATATCAGAGAATATGAAATTTAAAGTTAAAAAATATATCTCTGTAATATGCTGATTTTAAGTCCTTTGGGTATAGGCCAAGGAGTGGGATAGCTGGGTCAAATGGTGGTTCCATTCCAAGTTTTCTAAGGAATCTCCACACTGCTTTCCAGAGTGGCTGCACTAATTTGCAGCCCCACCAGCAATGTAAGAGTGTACCTTTCTCCCCACATCCTCGCCAACACCTGTTGTTGCTTGTATTCTTGATAATCGCCATTCTAATTGGGGTGAGATGGAAAATCAGCATATTACAGAGATACAGCCACATCAATGTTCATAGCTGCTCAGTTCACAATAGCCAGATTGTGGAACCAACCTAGATGTCCTTCAATTGATGAATGGATAAAGAAAATGTGGTATATATATACAATGGAATATTACTCAGCCATAAAGAATGATAAAATTATGGCATTTGCAGGCAAATGGATGAAACTGGAGAATATCATGCTAAGTGAGATAAGCCAATCTCAAAAAACCAAAGGAAGAATGATATCGCTAATAAGTGGATGATGACACATAATGGGGGGTGGGAAGGGTTAGTGTTGGGGTTGGAGTTGGGTTTAGGGAGGGGGGCAGGAATGGAGGAAGGAAGGACTGTATAGATGGAGGGGAGGGGTGGGAAGGGTGGGGGGGAAGGGAAAAAATGGCAGAATGAATCAAACAACATTACCCTATGTAAATTTATGATTACACAAATGGTATGCCTTTACGCCATGTACAGACAGAGAAACAACATGTATCCCATTTGTTTACAATAAAAATATATATATATATCTCAACTGGCTCTAAATCGTATCTACCTATTATATTATAAGGACAAAAAGAAGGACTGCAAATCTACCATCTGCCAGGTAAATTCCTAAATTATTATTTCTTCAGAACTACGTTTTGCCTACTAAATCCAACATACCTGGCATTGCTAATCATAAAGGAAAATGCATGCACATTCTGTTTCCTTATCATTTTACCCATTTCCCTCTTCTGTTCCAGCATTCCATGGTTACACCTTACAGCAATATCAATTCTTAGGATATCTTTCTTCATTTAAATTTAACTTCTACCCATTTCCTATCTACTCTCTAGTCTTGAAGTTTTTCACTCTCCTAAGAAGACAGCTTCCCCTGTAGCCCGTGAAAGAGGCTATTATATGCCTTCTATTATATGTCAGTGAGTCTCTCTTCTCTAGTGCTTCCTTTGACATACATATTTTGTGTTAGACAATCCTATGGGCCACACAGGAGACTTGAATTTATTCTTTCATTGATTTCTACTATCCAGCTAACTTATTTATTATCCCCAACTCACTACTCTTTATTATACTTAGACACACATGAAAATATATTGTTAAATTTTTCTAGTTTATACATTTCAGATACACAAGATATTAGCTAGTATTTCACATATTGCAATGCTTATTAATAATATTTTCTTTGTATGCTTGCATTAGAGATTATGAAAAGAAAAAAAATGGATTTTTAAAGAACAAAACAGATGATGCATTTGAAATAACAATTCCTGTTCACTTTGGCTTAATTTTTCCTTGACCATGCAGTTGAGTGTGTAGATGGGTAAAACTAATGCTATTATAATTATGTGTTTTAACATGGTATTACTATTTTCGTATTATTTTAATAGATGTTAAGACTGGGTCAGCATTTGAGAGTATACAATTTTAAGCTACCAATTCTCCCTATAGCACAACACAACATAATAAAAAGAACCATGTCAAAATATGTTCTGGTGAAAAAATATTAGATGTCTTGATAATTTAGAAAGAGCTTTCTTCCCTTCTCAAAATCATTGTTTATATTGTTCCTATCTCTTTTAATTGTGAGTTATCAAGGATTAAAGGAATATTGGTAAGGTAACATTGTTTTATTTTTGTTTTCACAGGTTTAAATACTAACATACTGGTTAAAAATCGAATATTGATTCTACCTAAAGTCATTCTGTACATTTCAGAAGATAAAAGTATTTCTATATAAGTTTATCCATGCACTATTATTTTATTGCACTGCTAAAAAAAGTGCTGTTGAAATGGAAGTATTTGGAATCAGGAAAGTAACACATAAACCCTATTTTCTGAGCTTCAATGCTAACTTTTTAAAATGAACTTTCCAATATATTTTGCTTTATATTATCTTATGAGGCATTTGAAAAATGAAGAGTTCAATTAAACAAAATGAACTTAAAAAATTAGGTGATGAGCTGCTAAAGTCAGGCTTAGGTCTAAAGTTATAATATACTTGTAAATTCAACATAGGTCACAGTTTATTAAAAAAGTTACTTAAGTAATTCAATTCAACCATTACAATGTAGCAACTGATTGTTTTTTTCTATGTTAATCGATTTATGGTATTCCATGTTCTTTGGTTAATTTACCTTCTCTATTGGTTTATGTTAGTTCTGGTATATCTTCCATTTGATTATTTTAATTCACTTTGCCAGAAAAGTCTCAGCAAAGTTGCTGAACACACTGAGGAAGTAAACTACTACCAAGAAAATAATCTTTGATTTTTTTCACCTTTTCCATATTTTAAAAAAATTTCCAGAATGAGTTTTAATGATTGTATTATTGTTGAAATCTTATGTATTTATCATTAAAATATGCATCTAACTCCATGGAAAGTGACATTACAAATTAAAAATAATTACATTAGGTAGTATTTGTTTAAATTTTACTTTTCTAAACAGTCTTATAGTTTATCAGTTGATATGTTTATATATAAGAAATGACATTTTATGTAATAAACTGTCTGATAATAGTAATAATATAAAACATGACTTCAACCAAATGACATTTAAGTAATGACAAAATTATAAATTATTTTACTGAAAAGTTTTTCTATATATTAATACTTTCTAAATAAATTGAATGTTAAACTTTGTCTAAATTAAAAGGATCTATACTGCCATCTTCTGCCACGTTTTCAGGTAAATATCCCAAAATAAAATAACAAGATTTTAGTAACTGTCTTAACCTGTTTCAAACTATTTCTTGTTGATTTATCCCACATATTTCTTATTGATGAACAAAATCTAGTTTGATGTCTGTCTAGTAATGACAAGTTCATAAACATGTTCTAGTCTTACAGTGTCTTTTCCAAAATGTCTACAAACCAAACCACAATTCTTTTACTAAATGAAGAATCACAAAAAGGATAAACAGATTCTATTCCATACCATACTCTGCTACTGAATATTTCCAGTCCTTTATCTCCAATGAAAATAAACTGGTGACTTTTGCTGTTAATTCAAATGCAGTTATTTAGGAGAAAAGAATTTAGTTACATTGTCCTGAACAGAAAAATCAAATTCAAGGATTTGCGTTAATGGTGAGGATGCAAACATATTTATAAAAGAATACAAACTCCATAAATACCTTTCAGAGACATTAAACTGAAATTAAAGGAAAACAATTCTACTGGTTTAAATTGTGCTGGCAGAATACACAGTTCATCCCCTGCTCACCTGTTATTACCCAGCATAGAAATCCCCCCAACAGTAACTCCTCTTCACCACACTTGGCTACAGAGTAAACTGTTTAAACACAGTGACAATCTTGAGAACACTTTTTCTACAATGGGAAACTACCAATTGAAAAAAGTATTTTAAAATCATAATTTAGGCTCTGTTACGATATTTGCTTATCTCCATTTTTGACAATATCCTAAAATGATAGGAACCTGACTAACTCGTCCTGTGCAATATTGATAATTTTATGTTATCGATACTTAAAAATACATTGACTTGGAAAAACTCCTGTCCCATTCATACTTGTTAAATGTACAAATTATGAGATATTAACATTATAGAGACCAGAATAAAAATTTTGCTGAGATAAATTTTAAAATGGGATAAGTACATATCATGCCTAACTAGCAGATTAACCAGTGGTTTTAACATTTTCTAAGTGGTTGATTCTTATATTTATCATAACATATGGAAAGAAAATAGGAGAACATTTTTTTTCTGATAGAAGAATCATCTTTATTTATGATGATTTCTAATTTAGCATTAACAATTAGCTTAGATGGAGTGATTCTCACATACCTTTTTATATCAGTGAACAAGTTTCTTCATGCATGTGTTCCTCCATTTTTGTATCTCTATATTTTAGAAAAACTGATAGTTTTAGTATCTAAAATTGTCATCAAATAAATGTTCTCCCACTTTGACTAAAACTCCATTTCTGACAAAATTATTGATAAAGATTATCAAATGGATCTTGCTTCATTTTTATATTATTGATTTTATATATTTAATAATCCAAATAAAAATTTTTAAAAATATAAATAAAGGTCAAACACAAATTCAGGAAACTATATAAATCAGGTATAATGGTAATATACCTCTGAATTTTAAAATGAAAATAATTTAGACACAATTATTTTGACATCATGAATATTTATTAACCTTTCCAATATGGTTGTCTATTCAGTAAAATCACACAACTGTTTTTTTTTAAGGATTAAATAAATTAATATGTGATGGATATTAATAAAAGGTTAATCAAGGAAGGGGAACAGATTCAGAATCTAAAAAAAAAAAAATAGAGAAAGGGAAAGAGGAGAAAATCAACACAATCTAAGAAAAGACCTCCAAAAAGAGTTTAAGGACAACACTCTAGGTGTTAATAGACACGTTTGGGTAAATTTACAAGACTCTGGAAAATCAGGAAGAGAAGGTCAGCATAGGGCACTATTTGGAAAGAAGCTGGAATTAGTTGCTCAGAGCTCAGAGCTGTGATCCTGGCTCATTGGCCTGGAGGTTCTCAGCCCTGGACTCCACTCTAAGGAGGAAGCAAATGGGTGTCCAGGGATTCCTCCTGGGAAAGCAAGTCAAAGGGTGAGTCACAGAAAATGAAGGCCCAAGATTCCCACTATTGCAAATATTCAGTTGATGTCAAGTTCCTGTTACTAAAAATAGCCTCACTGCATGAGAAATAGTAACAAGGGGGTGCGGGGAGAATTTGAGTCTGTGTTACCTTTTAACTGAGAACAAAACAAAACAAAACAAAATCAATTGTTTTAGCTGTTAAACTCAGCTTTCTTTCTGGAATGTTCACAAGACCTACATTCAAACTTCTAATATTGTACTGTAGTCTTTTTTCTTTATATGTTACTATTTACTCTCATAACAAACTATCTGAAGGGGTTTGTGGAATAAAATACCTTTATATGATTTGATATATGAAAAAGAATAATGATAAATTACCAGTTTTAGGCCACAGCTAGATCTAAATTTTACATACAGGATAGTATACTTTCTTGATCCATTTACAGCACCCCAGTGTCAAAAGATAATCTTCCTACTGTTGGATGAGAAGATCTAATGAAAGAGTTAGCATTAGAGACTTTTCTCAGGAAAGTGGATTATCTTTTAAAAGTGCTAATCCCTCCTGATGGAGAGAATGAGCTCATCCCTGGTAGACAGAGACGTAGTTAAAACTAAGTGAAGGAGATAATCTGCAATTGCTTATGAGAATGTTTAAACCTCATTGCTGTTTGTCTAGTGATCTCTATTAGGGGAACACTCCCTGGATATCTCTACTATGCATTCATACTTAAATAAGAATGATGTATCTAATTGATCGGTCAGGAAGAAGAAATTGACAAGGGCAACTTCATGCTTAGGGAGAGTCTATAATCTGAAAAATGTTCTATTATTTTGGGACTTAAGTTTAATTATCAGGTATATTATTTTCAAGTCTATTTCTCAGCAGGTCTAAACCACATCTTTTAGCCTAAGTTCTTTCAGTATTAAATGGGATATTTTGATTTCCATCTGCCTATTTCACAACTGACTGAAATATAAATGTTACATAAACTTTATGAGTCTTTTAAAATACAACACCCACTATGCCAATGAGTATGCTGGACTTTTCTTTCTATTCCCTGTATCTATCATAATGGTGCTTAAGAGGCTTACATTCTTGCTATGAACTGAATCACACCCTTTTCTCACATTCATATATAGAACATGTCACACCCAACACTGTGATAATCAGAGATGTTGTTGAGATGTGATTAAATTTATGTGAGATCATGAGGATAGATCTCTCATGATTCAATGTGTTCTTATAAAAACACAGCCTCCATAACTCAGGGAAGATAAATTTTATTGTTTCAACTGTGGGGTCCATGGTGTTGTGGTATGGCAGCATTAACTGACTAACACAGTCCTCATTCTTTACTGGATTTGGTGTTGGGTTGTTTTTGTTTCCCTAAAACCTTGAGATTCATCTATAGTTAATTTAGTAGAGATCCCTCTACTAAAATCCCTCATTTTAAGGTATGTAGCCATATTTATAAATTTCCTTGTTAACATTGCTTTCATTGTATCCTGTAGATTGTGATATGTATTTCCCATTTCAGTTGATTTTAAGGGTCTTTTAATATTTCCCCTGATTTCTTTGATGACCCATTCTTCATGAAAAAGTGTACTGCTCATTCTCTAAGTGATCATACTATTTTTTTTTCTATTTTTCATTTTTCTTGGTATGCTTTTGAAATCTTATTTTATTTTGATATGATAAAATATGCAAGGAATTATTTTGATTGCTTTGTATTTACTAAGAATAGCCTCTCTGGCCTTATATATGGTCTGTTTCAGAGAAAATTCTATGAAAGGAATGATTATTCTGTTGTCTGAAGAAATATTCCATGACATATCTGAAGTCTTTTTGATTAAAAGTACAGTCGAACTCTGTAGTAACTGTTGAGTTTTTGTCAGGATAACATAGCTATTGGTGAGAGTGGCATATTGAATTGACCCACACTTATTTAACGGGGCCTGTCTCTCCCTTTATTTTGTGTAGTTTTTGTTTCTAGAAAGTGGGGCACTGATGTTCAGGGCATAAAACTTTACAGTCATTAAAACTTCTTCTTGGATTATTCCTTTTACTAGTAGGTAGTGATCTTCTTTGTCATCTCTGGCTAATGGTGGTTGGAAACCTGCTTTGTCAAATATGAGAAGAGCTATTGTTTCTTGGTTTTGACTTTCATTTGTATGAATTGGAAATACCATTTTCCATCCTGTCATTCTGTGAGTCTCTCTGCAGGTGTTGTGTGTTTCCTGCAGACAAGATACAGTTGGCTCTTGATTTTTTCATCCAATAGTCCACTTAATGCCTTTAATTGAAGAATCAAGCCCTTTTACATTCAGTATGAATGGTAGATATGTATTTCTTTGTGTCATTTTGCTTTATTTTCAGTTTGGATTCACTCATAATTCACACTTGCTTACCTGCTCTGGTGGGATTTATTCTATCATATGCTCTATTGTCTGATTTTTGTCTTCTTTTTTACGTAGGTTTTTTTTTTTTTTTTGAGCACCTTCTTCAGTGCTGCCTTAGTATCCATGAATTGTTTTAGTTTACTCTTATGCAGTTGATTTATGGGTGTTAATTTTGTATGCTGCTTCATTGCTGAATTTTTTCATGACTTCCAGAGTGTTTCTGGTCCAGTGTTTTTCAGTGTTCTAAGTATAGAATCATGTCATCATCAAACAGAGCTCTTCTTTTCCTGTATGTATCCCTGTTCTTTCTTTTGTCTAATAACTTACTAGATTAACTTGAACTATGTTGAATACAAGTGGTGACAGTGAGTACACCTGTCTTGTTCCAGGTTTTAGAAGGAATACTTTCAGTTTTTCTCCATGTAGAATGATGTTGGCTTTGGGCTTAATGTAAACAACTTTTACAATGTTGAAATATGTTCCTGCTAGTTCCAATTTTTCTTGTGTTTTGAAACTTTACTTTTTTTCAAATGCCCTTGCTTCATCTATTGAGATAATCATGTGATTCTTGTCTTTATGTGTATTGATGTGGTGAATTACATCTATTAATTTCCTTATGTTGAAACAAACTTTCACCCCTGGAATGAAACCTAACTGCTCATGGTGTACTATACTTTTTAAAAATGTTTGGTATCAATTTGCCAGTATTTTATTCAGAACTTTTGCATTTATGTTCTCAGGATTATTGGCCTGAAGTTTTCTTTCCTTGATGTGTCTTTGTTTAGTTTTGGAATCATGATAATACTAGGGTCACAGAATGAATTTGGAAGAGTCCCCTCCTTTTCTTTTTCACAGAATAGTTTGAGGAAGATTGAGGTTAGTTCTTCTTTGAAAGTCTTATTGAACACAACTGAGATTCCATTGGGTGGGACTTTTCTTTTTGGAAGACTTTTGATAGATTCTTTAATTTGTTTCCTTGAAATTGATCTGTTACAATTCTGTGTTCTCCTAGCTAAATTTATGTAAATATTCTTTTACTAGAAATTTGTCAATATCTTCAAGATTATATATTTTATTGCAGTATAAGTTTTCAAAAGTTCTGGATTATCCTGTATTTCAGTGTTCTTGGTGTTGATATTTTCTTTTAAGTCACGAATTTTAGAAATTTTGAGTTTTGTACTTCACTCTGTTCTATTTGGCTAATCATTTATCAATATATAATTCATTTAGCAAAACAATATTTTCTGTCATTGACTTTTTTTGAAAATTTATTTTTATTTCATTGATTTTTGCTGATTTTAATGATTTCCAGTCTTGTTCTGCTTTAGTGTTGATTTGTTCTTCTCTTTCCAGGGCCTTGAGATGTAATGTTAGGTTATTTATTTGTTGGCTTGCTATTCTATTAATGAATGAGATGAGTGCTATGCACTTTCCTCTTAGAACCACCTTCCGAGAGTCTCAGATATTTGGATATGTTTTTCCAATATTCTCATTTACATTTAAACATTTTAAACTTTCATCCCTGATTTTCTGCTCTCCATTGGTCATTCAGTAATGTATTTTATAATCTAGAGTTGTTAGAGTAGTTTCTATGTTTTGTTATGTTGTTGATTTCTAAACCGTTCCATTATAATCTGATGCAGTGCAAGGTATTATCTCTAATTTTTTGTACGTACTAAGTATTGAATTGTGGAGTAAGATGTGGTCTTTTTGAGAAAATGATCTGGGTGCTGCTGAGAAGAAAGTGTATTTCATGCTTGCTCATTACACTTTTCTTTTCTTTTTTTTTTTTTTCTTTCCTAGTTTGTCCGTGAAGGGAAAGGAAAAGTATGTGAAAAATTGCAGCAATCCAGGAATGATGGTAATCTCTTTGAAGACTCCCCCTTTGTGCTGTTTATTACCTTGAAATAACAGAAAGTTTCATCCTTTTTTTTTTACTTTATTACCATAAAGGAAAATGCGACCCTGTGAACCCAAAACTTGGAACCTTGCTTGACAAGAATATTTCTGAAAGTGAAAGAGAACATATGGTTTCAACTAGTAGTAAAAGCCATATCAAGGAAAAGAGCTTGTGTGATGCTCCCCTGTCATCACCCATCTCAAAGGTAAGGTGTCTTTTAATCCATGTTTCCCATCTCTTTTTTAAATTTATTGTCTCCTATATCCTCATAATGATGGCAGTGATCCTAAACAGAAATATGAGGCCCCTACTAGATCACATAGAAAATAGTGCAGAAACAGAAAATAAGTGCAGCACCAAGAGAGACATGTAGAGGATGGAGATTTGTATAAGTTGGTGGGAGTAAATAATTTTGGGGTATCCTTACTGTGGAAGGAAATAATTAGAATGAAAGTTAAATGAGTAGTTAGTTGAACCTGAAGGCGAGAAGGGAGAAAAATGGGAAATATTTTGTTTTTAAAAAATTTTTTTAAAAAATTTTAATTTATTTTTATTGTAAACAAGTGGGACACATCTTGTTTCTCTGTACATTAAGTAGAGGCATACCATTTGTGTAATCATACATTTACCTAGGGTAATAGTTTTTGACTCATTCTGTTAATTCTTTTCTCCTTCCCCCCACCCCTCCAACCCCTCTTTTCCCTCTATACAATCCCTCGTCCCTCCATTCTTGCCCCCCTTCTACCCCTATTATGTGTCATCATTCTCTTATAAGCAAGCTCATTCATCCTTTGGTTTTTTTGAGATTGGCTTATCTCACTTAGCATGATATTCTCCAATTTCATCCATTTGCCTGCAAATGTCATAATTACATTATTCTTTACGGCTGAGTAATATATCTTTGTATATATACCATGGTTTCTTTATCCATTCATCAATTGAAGGGTATATAGGTTGGTTCCACAATCTGGCTATTGTGAATTGAGCAGCTATGAACATTGATGTGGCTGTATCTCTATAGTATACTGCTTTTAAGTCCTTTGGGTATAGGCCTAGGAGTGAGATAGCTGGGTCAAATGGTGGTTCCATTCCAAGTTTTCTAAGAAATCTCCACACTGCTTTCCAGAGTGGCTGCACTAACTTGCAACCCCACCAGCAATGTATAAGTGTACCTTTTTCCTCACATCCTTGCCAACACCTATTGTTGCCTGTATTCTTTTGGTTGGCATCTGTTTTCTTTAGAGTTTGAAAAATGTTGTTCCAGGCCCTTTCTAGCCTTTAGGGTCTGAATTGAGAAATCTGCTGATATCCATATTGGTTTTCCCCGAATGTAATTTGTTTTTTTTTTCCTTTGCAGCCTTTAAAATTCTGTCTTTATTTTGTATGTTAGCTATTTTCATTATAATGTGCCTTGGTGTGGGTCTATTATAATTTTATACATTTGGAGTCCTATAAGCCTCTTGTATTTGATTTTCCATTTCATTCTTCAGATTTGGGAAATTTTCTGATATTATTTCATTGAATAGATTGTTCATTCCTTTGGTTCATTTCTCTAAGCCTTCCTCAATCCCAATAATTCTTAAATTTGGCCTTTTCATGATATCCCATAATTCTTGTAGATTCTGTTCATGATTTCTTACCATCTTCTCTGTTTGGTCAACTTTGATTTCAAGATTAAATATTTTTTCTTCAATATCTGAGGTTCTGTCTTCCAGGTGTTCTGTACTATTGGTTATGTTTTCTATGGAGTTCTTTATTTGGTTTATTGTTTCCATCATTTCAAGGATTTCTGTCTGGTTTTTTTTCAGTATCTCTAACTCTTTATTGAAATGATCTTTTGCTTCCTGTGTTTGCTCTTTTAACTGATGAGAGGTGTGATCATTCAAAGCCTGCATTTGCTCTTTCCTCTCATCGTTTGCTTCTCTGATCATTTTAATTATGTACATTCTGAACTCCCTTTCTGACATTTCTTCTGCCATGCTGTTGTTAGATTTTATTGCTATGCCATCTAGGTTTGTTTGGGACATTTTCTTCCCTTGTTTTCTCATATTTCTCAGGTGTCTACCCTTCTAGTAGTGAAACTCTGAGATATTGCAGATTTCCTCTATTGACTTATAGTGTCCCTGTAGATTTCTAATAACTCACCTCTTAGCCTTCAGTAGTCTGAAGTCTTGGAGGAACTTGATAGTGCACTAGGAAGCTGCCCCTCTAGGGTTGGTGGCCTTCTGGTGGTATATATTACCTGTCAGTGGGTAGAGGCACTTCCACTTGTTGACTGATGGTCAGTCAAAGGGGGACTAGACTGCGGACTGGGGCACGTCTGATCTGGGTCTGTGTCTCTGATTCTACTGCCCTGGTGGGAAAGCCTCACAAAGTGGGGAAGACTCACCCGGTGGGGAAGTTTCGCTAGACAGCTCTCCTCTGAGAAGTTCCCTTCGGTCCAGAACCATCACCTGAACTGGGCAGCCCTCCTCTGCGATGTTCCCATGGGTCCTGAGCTACCGCCTGGGGTGGGGAGCCTGGCCCTGTGAGTGACTACCACACTGAGCGGCCTTCCTCTGCTACGTTCCCTGGGGACTGGAGCTATCGCCTGGGCCTTGGACCCTCACTCTACGTCTAAGCCTCTCGCTTTGCGGCCCTCCTCTGCAATGCTCCTGGTTGACTGGGTTCTTGGCTCCAGCAGGGGAGTCTCACTGGGCCACTCTACTCCATGATGTTCCCTGCATTTTGGGATTACTGCCCAATCCGGGGAACCCGCCCAGTGGGAGTGACTCACCAGGTGGCTCTGAGTTGGTCCTGAGTCTCTCAATACCTCCTCTTCTTGACTCCTGGGTCTTGTCAAAGGTCCTCTAGCCTCCTGTAGGTGTCTCAGGAAGGGAGTTGCACTTCCAATGATGATGTCCACGCCCTCAGGAATAATTCAAAATGCCTGCACCAGCCTATAAAGAAGCCTCTGACTAGCTCCACAATGCAGGCGGGCTGGCTCCTCTGCCGGCTTGCTCCCCGATGTCAGCAGACCTCCACATAGTGGTCGGGCAGGGTCGAACAGTGATGGCTCATGACTTCTGCCTGGAGGTAGGGCAGGTTGGCTGCCCCCTGCCTAGCTCTGCAAGGCAGGGGGATTGGGGGCCCTCAGGCTACCTCTGGGATGCAGGCAGCCTGAATCACCCACTAGCTCACTCCGCAACTGTGACTGACAAGTGATGGCGCCCATCTTTGGTGCAGGGGTAGGCGGTGTTGGGAAATATTCTTTAAAGAAGAACAAATGTAAATATCTAGATTGAATAAGAGAGTGAAGACAAAGGATGTAATGGAAACACAACAAAAATAGTGGAGTTAAGGATAGCAGAAGTGTGGACTAGATTCCTCTGAAAGACTCAATATTCATTATAAGTAAGAAGTGGAAGAAAATATATTTCTCACCTCTTTTTTAATTAAAGATTTTATATATATAGTTCAGAGGTGGATAGGTCTGTGAGGGGAATTCTGGAATCATTGAAAATTATCCCACCTATGATATTTCACTTGACACGTAAAGGAAGGGAAGGAGCCAGATTCATAGATATATAAGGACCTATAGCACAGAATGAAAATTTGTTTTCCATTGTTCACCTGACATTCTGGAGTGACTGGGAAGCAGGGTGCGAGATAACATCACCAACATCATTTTATGATTATACAGTATAAAACACATAGAAATATATGCCTACACATTTTAGATACTTAATAAAGAATTTCTTTACTTCCGTTCTCATTGATACTTGGAATACACATTGTATCTTAGCACAAAGGAATTATAGACTGAAAATAATTAAGAGGGTGGAAGTTTTGTACCAGTGCACATTTGTTATAGAGGATAGAGGGTTTCTCTGTGTCATACTTGTATACGTGTGTAACTTAGTTTGATGAATGTCAATCTCAAAATATAGCCTTACCATTTCCTCTTCCTTCCGATTTTTTTCCTCACCTTTCCCACTTATGGTCTTCCTACACATTTCATGATGACCATTTTCACATATGACCTGTTTACTTCTGAGTCTGGCTTATTTTGTTTAACAGAATCCTGTCCAGTTACATCCATTTCCCTGTACATGGCATCATTTCTATGACTGAATAATAATCCATTGTCTGTATGCTGACTGTACTTTTTCAATACTAGTGGGCAGTGGTATAACCGGGCCATGGGAAATTTTATTTTTCATTTGAAGAGTAACCTCAATTCTGCTCCCTGTAGTGAAAGTAATAATATGCATCCTCATGAAGAGTACTGATAGATTCCTATTATGCAGATCCTCTTCAGTGTTTAATTGTGTATTCTTGAGTATTGCTTGCTGAATTGGGTAAGATGGAATCTCAACATAATTTTGACTTGCATGTTCCTTATGGCAAAAGATATTGACTCTTTTTCATGTAAGAGTTGACCGATTCTATCTTTCCTTTAGGTAACTCTCTGTTCATATGCCATTGGTTAAAAGGGTTATTTGTCCTTCCAGTGCTGAATTCCTTTAGTTGTTTATATATTTAGTATGCTAATCCTGTGTCAAAACTTAACTGGCATGCATTGTCTCCCATGGTATACACTGTCTCATCACTCTTTTAGTTGTTTCCTTTGCTCTTCAGAAGGCTTTATTTTGATGCTCTCCTGTTTATCTCTTTGTGCTGTTATTTCCTCAGCAGTAATATTTTTCTTCCTAAAGCCATCTTCCATTTCTATATGCTGAGATGTTTTCTCAAATTTCTTGCAAATAGTTGTAGGTTTCTGTTCTTATATCTAGGTTTGTTAACCCTTTTGTGTTGTCTTCTTCGAGTGGAGAAATAGAGATCTACTTCCATTCTTCTACATATGACATCCACTTTCCCGAGACCTTTGCTTTTGCTCCTACATTGCATTAAACGTGTACATAATAGTGAGGTTCATACTGATATAATCATAAATGTATGTTTTTTATACCATTTCAGACCCTGGTTCCTCCCATTCCTTTCCTGCACCTCTCACCCCTCACCTTCTTCTACTGTACTGATCTATTTTCCACTCATTTATTTATTTTTAATTAATAGCTATACATAACAGGTGGATTTCCTTTTATATATTTCCATACTTGAAGAGTAATACTGTCAAATTCCTTCAAATTCCCTCCCCTGCCTGAACCCTTCTCCTTCCCCATGAAGCTCTTTCCATTTTATTAATCTCCCATTGACCTTAATCATATCCATCCCTACTATTTCCTCTTCGTTTACTTTAGATTCCACCTATGGGAGAAAACATTTGAAATCTCAGTTTTCTCATATGACTTATTTTATTTAGCACAATATTCTTTAGTTCTGTGCATTCATTGGCAAATGGCATTATTTCATTTCTTAAGACAGAGTTACACTTCTTTCTGTTTGTATACCACATTTTATAATCCATTCAATATATCGTGACTACTCTGATTTGTGTTGCTATAGATTTTGATGTAATTGTATCCCTGTTGGTCTGCTGAGTTTACAACTTGTGGATATGTACCCGGGATAGGAATTGCTAGATCACATGGTGGTTCCATTCCTAGTTTTTGAGGAATTTCCATATGAATTGCCAGAGTGGTTGCACTAATTTGTGGTCCCACCAACAATGTGTGAGTGTACCTTTCCCTCCACATCCTCACCAACATTTATTATGAATATTCTTGTTGATTTCCATTCTTTCTGTGAAGAGAAGAAAGCTCTGCAGTTTTCACTTGCATTCCTTGACTACTAGATACTTTGAACATTTTCTTCATGTATATTTGACCATGTGTGTTTCTTCTCTTGAGGTATGTTTATCAAGCTCTTATTAATTGGATTAACTGTATTTGATGTTAAGTGTTTTGAGTTCTATATACATTCTTGTTTTTAATGCCCTCTCAGAGGAGTAGTGGACAAATATTTCCTCCTATGTTGTAGATTCTCTATTCATGCTCATTATCACTTCCTTTGCTGCCAGCACTTGTCAAAAAAAGAAGTTGACTTTTCCCATACATATGTTTTTGGCACTTGTGGCTAAATATCAGATAATTTCCAAGTGGGTTCTTCTCTGTATCTTCCATCAATTCTGTTTTGTGTTTCTGATATACTGCTGGTATCCTGCTGTTTTCCTGATGATAGCTGTGTCTTATGCATTGAAATGAGTATTGTGATGCCTTCTTCTTTGCTCTTATGTATCAGGTTTCCTTTGTGTGTTTTTGATCCATTTTTCATCCATATGGATTTCAGAATAATTTTTCAGTTGCATGAATAGTATTATTGGAGGTTTGATAGGGATTGCATAAAATCTGTGAACCACTTTTTGTACATGTATATTGTCCCCTTATTAAGGTTGCCTTTTCATTAATATATGAGGAGACTCTACTTTTTCAGTTTTTTTCATCATTCTGCAATTTTTCTTGAATATTTGTATCACCTGCTTGGATTTCTTTCTTCATGTCTATTTTTTTTGTGCCTCTATTGTGAGTGGCAGTTATCCTGATTTCATTATCAGTGGGATTGTATTGTTTTATGTTGTTTACTTGTAAATGTATCGAGTACCTTTATTTTTCTTATTTATGTTTATATGGTACTGAGAATTGAATCTGGTGCCACACACGCCAGGCTAGTGCTCTGTCACTGAGCCCAAATCCAGCCCTCATTGAGATTGCTTTTGTTGTAGAGAAATATTATTGATACTTGTTGATTTTGTTTTCTCCTCCTTTACCAAATTTGTTGATCATATCTTAAAATTTTTCTGGTAGAGCCTGTAGAATCTTCCTTCAAAGAGTGTCAAATAATGAGTAAATAGGGATAATTTGACTTCTTACCTTGTATATGCTTCCTTTGTCTAATTGCTCTGACTAAAATTTCAGGCACTATTTTGTATAGGAGAGATGAGCAAGCACATCTTTTACTTGTTTCTGATTTTAGAGGAAATGCTGTAGACTTTTCACCATTCAGTGTGCCCCTGGCTTTGGGTTTGGCATACATAGATTTTGTAATACTATAACACGTTCCTGCTGTTTCTAGCTTCTTAAGACTTTTCTCATGAAGGAACTTTGAATTTTGTCAAAGGCTTCTTATACATCGATTGTGATGATCATGAGGTTTTTGTTCGTGATTCCTCTGTGTGATGTACTACATCTATTAGTTTGTATGTGTTGACTTGTCTTTGAATTTTTGGAATTAAACCAATGTTATGATGGTCTATGATTATTTAAATGTGATATTGAAATTGTTTTGAAGTATTGTATGAAAACATTTGAAAATATCTTTCTTAAGAATATTAAATAAGATTCTTTCCTTGTTTGTTTGTTTGTTTGTTTGTTTTGTCAGTAGTCCTATAAGGGTGACTTGCCTTTATATAATGCCATTTTTGTCAGTTTTCTCCCTGTTTTCTAATTGCCATCTGATTTTCTGGCAAAATGTAGGCATGAATGTGTGTGGTCCTGGGCTGCTGTTTGTAGGAACCTTTTTCATTCCTCTTTCAGTACAATGGCATGCTTTTGCTCTCTTTAAATTTCCTCTTTCCTCGTGATTCTATTTTTGTAGATCATATGTGTCCAGAAAATTTTTGATTTTCTTTCCATTTGCTAATTTTTATGATGTAATTTATCCCAACAGGCCTCTGCATTTCCCACTTATTGGCATTAAGTCTTCAAAATAGTCCCTGTGGGTCTGCTGGATTTCAGAATGGTGTCTATTATAAGATCCACCTTTTTTTTTTTTTTCTGTAACTTTATTCATTTGTATCTTTTCTCTCTTTTCCTTGTTTAGTTTGGTTCAAGGATTCTTAATCTTGTTTATCTTTTCAAAGTCCCAGTTCCTTGTTTCATTTATCATTGGTGTTAGTCATTGTTTTTCTAGTTCATAAATTTGGCACTACTATTTATCCTTTCTTTCTGCTGACTTTGGCATTGGATTTTTCTTGTTTCCCTAAGACCTTGAAGTTCATCTACACGTGATTTATTTGAGTTTCCTCTGATTTATAAGTTATGTAACCATATTTATAAATTTTCTTCTTAGTGCTGCTTACATTGTTATCCCATAGATTCTGGGTTTTGTTTCTCTTTTCAGTTGATTTGAAGGGGCTTTTAATGCTTCCCCCAATTTCTTTAATGACACATTATTCATGCAAAAGTGCATTTCTCACTGTCTAAGGGATTGTACTTTTTCTGTCCTTTTCTTGGTGTGAGTTTGAAATGTTCTTTATTGTGATCTGATAATATGCAAGGAATTACTTTCATTGCTTTTGTATATTTGCTAAGAATAGCTTTTATGACCTATTTGGAGTCTGCTTTAGAGAAAATTTTATGTAAAAAAATGATTATTCTACAGTTGTCTGAGGAAGTATTGTATAGACATCTGCACAGTCCTTTTGATCAAATGTATAGTTGAACTCCGTAGAGACTGTTGAATTTTTGTCTGGATGCCATAGTTATTGTTGTGAGTGGTGTATTAAAGTCACTCATACTTATGGTACATGGCCTATCTGTCCTTTTACTTTCAGTAGTTTCGGTTTCATGAAATGTGGGGCACTGATGTTCAAGGTGTAAATGTTTACAGTGATTAAACATTGTTTTTGGCCTATTCCTTTTACCATTAGGTAGTGATCTTCTTTGTCATCTCTGGCTAATTGTGGATTGAAGTCTACTTTGATAAACAATAGAATAGCTACCACTCCTTGCTTTTGGCTTCCATTTATATGAAAAGGATATACCATTTTCCATCCCTTCATACTGTGAATCTCTTTGCCTGTGATGTTTATTTCCTGAAGACAAGATACATTTGGCTCTTGATTTTTTTCACTCACAATTTCACTTAATGACTTTAACTGAAGAATCAAGAGCATTTACATTTAGTGTGAAGGGTAGACAGGGATGTATTTCCTCATGTCCTTTTCCTTTATTTTTAAATTTAGAGTCACTACTTACTGACATTTGCTTATCTACTTTTGTGATATTTATTTTTCACATGCGCGTCTAATTCTCATCTTCTTTTAATGTCAGAAGCTTCTGCAGTGCGCCCCTTATTGTCTATGATTTGTTTCAGTTTACTCTTATAAGATTGACTTATGGGTGTTAATTTTGTATACCTCTACACTGCTAAATTTTTCAGGAGTTTTAGAAGTTTCAGTACATTGCTTTTGGATCATTCAGGTATACAATCATGTCCTCATCTAACACACCTAGTTTTAGGTCTTCTTTCCTGTATGTATCCCTTTACTTACTCTCTTTTGTCTAATAGTTCTGGCTAGGGTGACATGGACTCTTGAACTGAAGTGGTTAAAGGGCATCCCTATCTTGTTCCAGTTTTTAGAATGCATTCTTTCATTTTTTCTCCATTTAGAATGGTGTTGGTATTAAGTTTTTGAGTTGTTTGTATGTCCTAGAGATTCAGGCTTCCTCTGAGGTGCATGTGATAAAGATTTTCTCTCCATGTGGAGGCTCTCTCTTCTCATTATTGTTTCTTTTCCTGAAGAGAAGCTTCATAGTTTGAACATGTCCTGTTTATTGATTCATGATTTAACTTCTTATACCTTTAGGAGTCTTGTTAAGGAAGTCAGATCCTAGGCCAACATGTTGAAGATTGGGCCTACTTTTTCTTCTCATAGTCGGAGGGTCTCTGTTCTAGTGTCTAAGACTTTGATCGACCTTGAGTTGAGTTTCATGAAGGGTCAGAGATAAAGGTTTAATTTCATTTTGTTACACATGGCTTTCAATTTTTTCCCAGCACCATTTGTTGAAGAGGCTCTTTCCTCCAATGAATGTTTTTGGCACCTTTGTCTAGTATGGGATAATTTTATTTATGTGGGTTTGTCTCTGTGTCTTCTATTTTGTATCATTGGTCTATGGGCCTGTTTGGTGCCCATACCATTCTCTCTTTTTTTTTTTTTTCCCTTCACTATAGGTATAGTATAGTTTGAGTTCTGGAATTGTGCCTCTAGCTTCATTTTCAAATAGTGATTTTCAAGAATACAAGCAACAATAAATGTTGATGAGAATGTGGGAAACTTATGTATTGCTGATGGAAAACCAAATTGGTGCAACATTATGGAAAGCACTATGAAGATTCCTCAGAAACCCTGGAATGGAACCAGCATTTGACCCAGTTATCCCACTACTGGGCTTATACTCAAAGTGCTTAAATCAGCATACTAGAGTGACACAGTTACATCAAAGTTTAATGTACCTCAACTCATGATAGCTAAATTATGGAACTAACCTAAGTGCTCCCCTACCTATGAATGGATAGAGAAAATGTGTTTTATATAACACACACACACGCGCACACACACTATATACATACACACACGCTCAGACACACGTGCGTGTGCCATGGAGTATTACTCAGCTCTAAAGAAGAATAGAATTTTGGATTTGCTGGTAAATGGATGCAGCTGGAGAATATCATTTTGTGTGAAATAAGCTAAAATCAAAAAGCCAAAGGCCTAAAGTTTTCTCTGATATGTGGATGTTAATTCACAATAACGGGGTGGATTGGAAAGAATAGAGTTACTTTATATGAGGTAAATAGGAGTCAAGCAAGAGGAAGGGGTATGGGCCTAGGAAGTGAAATAGAGTGAAACAGGCATTATTTACCTCATGTACATATCTGACTGCATGACCTAAGTGATTCTACAATATAGAAAATCAGAAAAATGATAACTGTCCTCCATTTATGTATGATCTATCAAAATATATGAATGTATTCTACTGTTATGTACAACTAATGAGAACAGCAATAACAAAAAAGAATGATGTTGGACTTAGATTTACTATGAATAACTTTTACAATGTTCATATATATTCCTTCTATTTCTGTGTTTTCTTATGTTTTGAATCTTTGTCTTTTCAAATGCTTTTGCTGTATCTATTGAGATAATCATGTGATTCTTGTCTTTATGTGTATTGATGTGGTGAATTACATCTATTGGTGTGTGTTTGTTGAACCAACCTTGCATCCCTGTGAAAACCCCTTTTATCATGTTGTAGTATGTTTTTAATAAATTTTGGTATCAGTTTTCCAGTAGTTTTTTCAGAAGTTTTGTGATGATGTTCTCAGGATCATTGGCCTGAAGTATTATTTCCTTGGTGTGTCTTTTTTTGGTTTTGGAATCATAGTGATACTAGGGTCACAGAATGAATTTGGGAAATTACGTTCCATTTATTTTTATAGAATTGTTCGAGGAGGACTGATGCTAGTTCCTCTTTGAATGTCTAGTTGTACTTGAGTGAGATTCTATTGGGTCGAGATTTGTTCTTTCTTGGCAGGCCCTTGATTGTATGTTCAATTTTATTACTTGATATTGATGTGTTAAGATATTCTATGTCCTCAAGTCTCAGAATAGGTAGGTAATCTTTCTCTAGAAAATTGTCAATGTCTTCATGATTTCTGTTTTATGGAAGTATAAGTTTTCAAAAATGTTTCTGATTGTCGTCTGAATTTCCGTGTATTCTGTGGTGATATTTCCTTTTCCTTCACAAATTGTAGGAATTCGATTTTTTTCCTTCATTCTTGTTTCAGTTAGGTTAAAGTTTTATCAAGTACATGTTTGTTTTAACAACCAATTTTTAATCATTAATTGTTTTGAAACTTTCAATTTCATTGATGTTGGCTCTGATTGTAATGATTTCCAATCTTGTTCTACTTTTAGTGTTGATTTGTTCTTCTCTTTCCAGGGAATTGAGATGTAATGTTAGGTTATTAGTTGACTTTTTATTCTTTTAATGAATGTGGTGAGTGCTATGAATGTTCCTCATGGAACCACCTTCAGAGTGGCTCAGAGATTTGGATATGTTTTGCCCCATCCTCATTTACGTTTAAACATTTTAAACTTTCATCCCTGATTTTCTGCTATCCATTGACCATTTAGTAGTGTATTATTTAATCTAGATTTGTTAGTGTAGTTTCTATGTTTTGTTATGTTGTTGATTTCTTAACCATTCCATTATAATCGGATGCAGTGCAAGGTATTATCTCTAATTTTTTGTACGTTTTAAGTATTGCACTATGGACTAAGATGTGGTCTTTTTGAGAAAATGATCTGGGTGCTGCTTAGGAGAAAGTGTATTTCAGGCTTGCTCAATATATTTTTCACGTTTTTTTTTTTTTTTCTCTTTCCTAGTATGTCTATGAGGGAAAAGGAGAAGTGTGTGAAAAGTTGCAGCAATCCAGGAATGATGGTAATCTCTTTGAAGTCTCCCCATTTGTGCTGTTTATTACCTTGAAATAATAGAGAGTCTCATCTAATTTTTTTACTTTGTTTTATTACCACAAAAGTAAAATGCGACCCTGTGAACTCAAAACTTCAAGCCTTGCTTGGCAAAAATATTAATGAGAGTGAAAGAGAACATGTGGTTTCAACTGGAGGTAAAAGCCATATCAAGGAAAAGAGCTTGTGTGATGCTCCCCTGTCATCACCTGTCTCAAAGGTAAGGTGTTTTTTAATATGTGTTTCCCATTTCCTTTTTAAATTTATTGTCTCTCATATCTTCATAATGATGGGAGTGATCTTAAAAAGAAATATGAGGCCCCTACTAGATCATAATAGAAAATAAGTGCAGCACCAAGAGAGACATGTAGAGGATGGAGATTTGTATAAGTTGGTGGGAGTAAATGATTTTTGGGTATCCTTATTGTGGAAGGAAAGAATTAGAATGAAAATTAAATGAGTAGTTAGTTGAACCTAAAGGTGAGATGGGAGGAAAATGGGAAGTATTCTTTATAAAGAGCAAATATAAATATGTAGATTGAATAAGAGAGCGAAGACAAAGGATGTAATGTATACCCAACAAAAATAGTGGAGTTAAGGATAGCAGAAGTGTGGACTCAAATTCCCTGAAAGACTCAAAATTCATTATAAGCAAGAAGTGGAAGAAAATATATTTTGTACCTCTCTTATAATTAAAGAGTTTATATATAGTTCAGAGGGTGATAGGTCTGTGAGGGAAATTGTGGAATCATTGAAAATTATCCCAGCTATGACCTTTAAGTTGACCCGTAAAGGAATGGAAGGAACCAGATTCATAAATGTATAAGAGGAGGACCTTCTGCACACAGTGAAAATTTGTCTTCCATCGTTCACCTCACGTTGTGGAGTGATTGGGAAGCAGGGTGTGAGATAACATCACCAACATCATTTTATGATTATACAGTTTAAAACACATAGAAAAATATGCCTACATATTTTAGATACTTAACAAAAAATTTCTTTACTTCCCTTCTCATCGATACTTGGAATACATATTGTATCTTAGCACTAAGGAATTGTAGACTGAAAATAATAAAGAGGGTCAAAGTTTTGTATCAGTGCACATTTGTTATAGAGCATAGAGGGTTTCTGTGTGTCATACTCAAAATTTAGTTTGATGAATGTCAGTCTCAAAATATAGCCTTACCATTTCCTCTTCCTTCCGATTTTTTCCTCACCTTTCCCACTTATGGTCTTTCCACACATTTCATGATGACCATTTTCACATATGACCTGTTTACTTCTGAGTCTGGCTTATTTTGTTTAATAGGATCCTGTCCAGTTACATCCATTTCCCTGTACATGGCATCATTTCTATGGCTGAATAATAATCCATTGTTTGTATGATGACTGTATTTTTTCAATACTAGAGGCCAGTGGTTAAACCAGGCCGTGGGAAATTTTATTTTTCATTTGAAGTTTAACCTCCATTCTACTTCCTGTAGTGGAAGTAATAATATGCATTCTCATGAAGAGTACTGACAGATTCCTATTACGCACATCCTCATCAGTGTTTGGGTATTCTTGAGTAATGCTTACAGAATTGCATAAGATGGAATCTCAACTAATTTTCATTTGCATGTCCCTTATGGCAAAAGACATTGAATCTTTTTTCATGTAAGAGTTGACTGATTATACCTTTCCTTTAGTTAACTGTCTGTTCATTTGCCATTGGTTAAAAGGGTTGTTTGTCCTTCCAGTGCTGAATTCCTTTAGTTGTTTATATATTTAGTATGCTAATCCTGTGTCAAAACTTAACTGGCATGCATTGTCTCCCGTGGTATACACTGTCTCATCACTCTTTTAGTTGTTTCCTTTGCTCTTCAGAAGGCTTTATTTTGATGCACTCCTGTTTATCTCTTTGTGCTGTTATTTCCTTAGCAGTAATATTTTTCTTCCTAAAGCCATCTTCCATGTCTATATGCTGAGATGTTTTCCCAAATTTTCTGCAAATAGTTGAAGGTTTCTGTTCTTATATCTAGGTTTGTTATTGATTTTGTGTTGGCTTCTTCGAGTGGAGAAATAGAGATCTACTTCCATTCTTCTACATATGACATCCACTTTCCCGAGACCTTTGCTTTTGCTCCTACATTGCATTAAACGTGTACATAATAGTGAGGTTCATACTGATATAATCATAAATGTATGTTTTTTATACCATTTCAGACCCTGGTTCCTCCCATTCCTTTCCTTCACCTCTCATCCCTCACCTTCTTCTACTGTACTGATCTA
Source organism: Sciurus carolinensis (assembly GCF_902686445.1). NCBI lineage: Eukaryota > Metazoa > Chordata > Mammalia > Rodentia > Sciuridae > Sciurus > Sciurus carolinensis. The sequence goes on from NC_062217.1 coordinate 102,877,314, forward strand.
TTTTCCACTCATTTATTTAATTTTAATTAATAGCTATACATAAAATGTGGGTTTCCTATTATATATTTCCATACTTGAAGAGTAATACTGTCAGATTCCTTCCCCTGCCTGAACCCTTCTCCCTCCCCATGAAGCTCTTTCCATTTATTAATCTCCCATTGACCTTAATCATTATCCATCCCTACTTGTGCCTCTTTGTTTACTTTAGATTCCACCTATGGGAGAAAACATTTGAAATCTCAGTTTTCTCATATGACTTATTTTATTTAGCACAATATTCTGTAGTTCTGTGCATTCATTGGCAAATGGCATTATTTCATTTCTTAAGACAGAGTTACACCTCTTCTGTTTGTATACCACATTTTATAATCCATTCAATATATCGTGACTACCCTGATTTGTGTTGCTATAGACATTGATGTAATTGTATCCCTGTTGGTCTGCTGAGTTTACAACTTGTGGATATGTACCCGGGATAGGAATTGCTAGATCACATGGTGGTTCCATTCCTAGTTTTTGAGGAATTTCCATATGAATTGCCAGAGTGGTTGCACTAATTTGTGGTCCCACCAACAATGTGTGAGTGTACCTTTCCCCCCACATTCTCACCAACATTTATTATGAATATTCTTGTTGATTTCCATTCTTTCTGTGAAGAGAAGAAAGCTCTGCAGTTTTCACTTGCATTTCCTTGACTACTAGATACTTTGAACATTTTCTTCATGTATATTTGACCATGTGTGTTTCTTCTCTTGAGGTATGTCTGTCAAGTTCTTATTTTTTTTTTTTTCTATGTGGAAAGAATATAAAGGTGGATCTTTATTTCTGAATTTGGTTTTGAAGTATCTAGATTACATTTTTGGCTATCTTTGAGTAGAAAAGGGAAGATACACTTGGTTAAAATTAAATATTCTCTCTTCCTCCTCCTCAATGTGTTCTTTGGTATTATATGAAAATAACTTCAACTTCTTTTTTTTATTTTTTTAATTTTTTTTGTATACAAATGGGATATATGTTGTTTCTCTATTTGTGCATAGAGTCAAGGCATACCATTTGTGTAATCATATGTTTACATAGGGCAATGATGTTTATTTTTTTTCCTTCCCCCCCACCCCTCCCACCCCTCTTTTCCCTCTATACAGTCCTTCTTTCCTTCATTCTTACCGCTCTCTTTATCCCTAACCCTAAACCTAACCCTAAACCTAATGCTAACCCCTCCCACCCCCCATTATATGTCCTCATCCGCTTATCAGCGAGATCAATCGTCCTTTAGTTTTTTGAGATTGGCTTATCTCACTTAGCATGATATTCTCCAATTTCATCCATTTGCCTACAAATGCCATAATTTTATCATTCTTCATTGCGGAGTAATATTCCATTGTATATATATGCCACAGTTTCTTTATCCATTCATCAACTGAAGGGCATCTAGGTTGTTTCCACAATCTGGCTATGGTGAATTGAGCAGCAATGAACATTGATGTGGCTGTATCTCTGTAGTATACTGATTTTAAGTCCTTTGGGTATAGGCCAAGGAGTGGGATAGCTGGGTCAAATGGTGTTTCCATTCCAAGCTTTCTGAGGAATCTCCACACTGCTTTCCAGAGTGGCTGCACTAATTTGCAACCCCACCAGCAATGTATGAGTGTTCCTTTTTCACCACATCCTCGGCCAACACCTATTGTTGCTTGTATTCTTGATAATCGCCATTCTAATTGGGGTGAGATGAAATCTTAGGGTAGTTTTGATTTGCATTTCCCTTATTACTAGGGATGTTGAACATTTTTTCATATATCTGTTGATTACTTGTACATCTTCTTCTGTGAAGTGTGTGTTCATTTACTTAGCCCATTTGTTGACTGGATTATTTGTATTCTTCGTGTAGAGTTTTTTGAGTTCTTTATAGATTCTGGAAATTAGCGCTCTATCTGAGGTATGGTTGGCAAAGATATTCTCCCACTCTGTAGGCTCTCTCTTCACATTTCTGATAGTTTCCTTTGCTGAGAGAAAGCTTTTTAGTTTGAATCTATCCCAGTTGTTGATTCTTGCTTTTATTTCTTGTGCTATGGGAGTCCTGTTAAGGAAGTCTGATCCTAAGCCAACAAGTTGAAGGTTTGGACCTACTTTTTCTTCTATAAGATGCAGGGTCTCTGGTCTGATTCTGAGGTCCTTGATCCATTTTGAGTTGAGTTTTGTGTAGGGTGAGAGATAGGGGATTAATTTCATTCTATTGCATATGGTTTTCCAGTTTTCCCAGCACCATGTGTTGAAGAGGCTATCTTTTCTCCATTGCATATTTTTGGAACCTTTGTCTAGTATGAGAAAATTGTATTTATTTGGGTTTGTGTCCATGTCCTCTATTCTGTACCATTGATCTACCTGTCTATTTTGGTACCAATACCATGCCGTTTTCGTTACTATTGCTTTGTAGTAGAGTTGAAGATCTGGTATTGCAATACCCCCTGCTTCGCTCTTGCTACTGAGGATTGCTTTAGCTATTCTAGGTTTTTTATTCTTCCAGATGAATTTCATAATTGCTTGCTCTATTTCTCTGCAAGGTACATCATTGGGATTTTAATTGGAATTGCATTGAATCTGTATAGCACTTTTGGTAGTATGGCCATTTTGACAATATTAATTCTGCCTATCCAGGAACATGGGAGATCTTTCCATCTTCTAAGGTGTTCTTTAATTTCTTTCTTTAGTGTTCTGTAGTTCTCATTGGAGAGGTCTTTCACCTCTTTTGTGAGATTGATTCCCAAGTATTTTATTTTTTTCGATGCTATTGTGAATGGGGTAGTTTTCCTAATTTCTCTTTCTGAAGATTCATCGCTTATGTATAAAAATGCCTTAGATTTATGTGCATTGATCTTATATCCTGCTACTTTACTGAATTCACTTATGAGTTCTAAAAGTTTTCTGGTGGAATTTCCTGGTTCCTTTAAATATATAATCATGTCATCAGCTAACAGGGATAGTTTGAGTTCCTCTTTTCCCATTCGTATCCCTTTAATTTCTTTGGTTTGTCTGATTGCTCTGGCTAGAGTCTCAAGGACGATGTTGAATAGAAGTGGTGAAAGAGGGCATCCCTGCCTTGTTCCAGTTTTTAGGGGGAACGCTTTCAGTTTTTCACCATTTAGAATGATATTAGCCATGGGCTTAGCGTAGATGGCCTTTACAATGTTAAGGAATGTTCCCACTACCCCAATTTTTCTAGTGTTTTGAGCATGAAGGGATGCTGTATTATATCGAATGCTTTTTCTGCATCTATTGAAATAATCATGTGATTCTTAACTTTAAGTCTGTTGATATGGTGAATGACATTTATTGATTTCCTGATGTTGAACCAACCTTGCATCCCTGGGATAAAACCCACTTGATCGTGGTGCAGTATCTTTTTAATATGTATTTGTATGCGATTTGCTAAAATTTTGTTGAGAATTTTTGCATTGATGTTCATTAAGGATATTGGTCTGAAATTTTCTTTCCTCGTGTCTCTGTCTGGTTTAGGTATCAGGGTGATATTGGCTTCATAGAACGAGTTTGGGAGGGTTCCCTCCTCTTCTATTTCATGGAATAGTTTGAGGAGTATTGGAATGAGCTCTTGTTTAAAGGTTTTGTAGAACTCGGCTGAGAACCCATCTGGTCCTGGACTTTTCTTTGTTGGTAGGCTTTTGATGACCTCTTCTATTTCATTGCTTGAAATTGGTTTATTTAAGTTGTGTATATCCTCCTCGTTCAGTTTAGGTAATTCATATGTCTCTAGAAATTTGTTGATGTCTTCGAGGTTTTCTGTTTTGTTGGAGTATAGATCTTCGAAATAGCTTCTAATTATGTTTTGTATGTCAGTCGTGTCTGTTGTGATATTTCCTTGTTCATTCCGAATTTTAGTAATTTGAGTTTTCTCCCTCTTTCTCTTTGTTAGTGTGGCTAAGGGTTTATCAATTTTATTTATTTTTTCAAAGAACCAGTTATTTATTTTGTTAATTTTTCCAATTGTTTCTTTTGTTTCGATTTCGTTGATTTCGTCTCTGATTTTAACTATTTCCTGTCTTCTACTACTTTTGGTATTGGTCTGCTCTTCTTTTTCTAGCGCTTTGAGCTGTAGTGTTAAGTTGTTTATTTGTTGATTTCTACTTCTTTTTTTGAATGCGCCCCATGAATTAAATCTTCCTCTAAGTACTGCTTTCATAGTGTCTCAGAGATTGTGATATGATGTGTCTTTGTTCTCGTTTACTTCTAAGAATTTTTTATTTCCCTCCTGATGTCTTCTGTTATGCATTCATCATATAATAGTGTATTATTTAATCTCCAGGTATTGGAGAAGTTTCTGTTTTTAATTCTGTCATTTATTTCTAATTTCAATCCATTATGATCTGATAGAGTACAAGGTAGTATCTCTATCTTCTTGTATTTGCTAACAGTAGCTTTGTGGCATAAAATATGGTCTATTTTAGAGAAGGATCCATGTGCTGCTGAGAAGAAAGTGTATTCGTTCTTTGTTGGATGGTATATTCTATAGATGTCTGTTAAGTCTAAATTGTTGATTGTGTTGTTGAGATCTATAGTTTCTTTATTCAATTTTTGTTTGGACGATCTATCCAGTAGTGAGAGAGGTGTGTTAAAATCACCTAGTATTTTTGTGTTGTGGTCTATTTGTTTTCTGGAATTGAGAAGGATTTGTTTGACGTACGTGAATGAGCCAATGTTTGGGGCATAGATATTTATGATTGTTATGTCTTGCTGATTTATGCTTCCCTTAAGCAGCATGTAATGTCCTTCTTTATCCCTTCTGACTAGTTTTGGTTTGAAGTCCACATTATCTGAAATGAGGATGGATACTCCAGCTTTTTTGCTGTGTCTGTGTGCATGGTATGTTTTTCCCCATCCTTTCACCTTTAGTCTAAGGGTGTCTCTTTCTATGAGATGAGTCTCTTGCAGGCAGCATATTTTTGGATTTTTCTTTTTAATCCAATCTGCCAGCCTGTGTCTTTTGATTGATGAGTTCAGGCCATTAACATGTGAGGTTATTATTGTGATATGATTTGTATTCCCAGTCAATTGACTCATATTTGTTTTTGACATGATTTGGTTTCTCCTTTATTTGGCTACTCCTTTAGGCTAGCGTCTCCTGTTGCTGATTTGCATCGTTATTTTTCATCTCTTCCTCATGGAATATTTTGCTGAGAATGTTCTGTAATGCTGGCTTTCCTTTTGTAAATTCCTTTAGCTTTTGTTTATCATGGTAGGATCTTATTTCATCATCAAATTTGAAGGTAAGTTTTGCTGGGTATAAGATTCTTGGTTGGCATCCGTTTTCTTTCAGGGCTTGGTATATGTTGTTCCAGGCCCTTCTAGCTTTTAGGGTCTGGATTGAAAAATCTGCTGATATTCTTATTGGTTTCCCTCTGAATGTAATTTTATTCTTTTCTCTCGCGGCCTTTAAAATTCTGTCTTTATTTTGTATGTTAGGTATTTTCATAATAATGTGCCTTGGTGTGGTTCTGTTGTAATTTTGTATGTTTGGAGTTCTATAAGCCTCTTGTACTTGGTTTTCCATTTCATTCTTCAGATTTGGGAAATTTTCTGATATGATTTCATTGAATAGATTGTTCATTCCTTTGGTTTGTTTCTCTATGGCTTCCTCAATCCCAATAATTCTTAAATTTGGCCTTTTCATGATATCCCATAATTCTTGTAGATTCTGTTCATGATTTCTTACCATTTTCTCTTTTTGGTTAACTTTGTTTTCAAGATTCAATATTTTTTCTTCAATGTCTCAGGTTCTGTCTTCCAGGTGTTCTATCCTATTGGTTATGCTTTCTATGGAGTTTTTAACTTGGTTTATTGTTTCCTTCATTTCAAGTATTTCAGTTTGTTTGTTTTTCAGTATCTCTAACTCTTTATTGAAATGATCTCTTGCTTCCCGTATTTGGTCTTTTAACTGTTGATTGGTGTGATCATTTAATGCCTGCATTTGCTCTTTCATCTCCTCCTTCAATGCCTGCATTTGCTCTTTCATCTCCTCATTAGCTTCCCTCTAGGCCACCATCTTGGATCGCCCCGTGAAGAGAGCCTGTGGCCAGAGTGGGCAGAGCCGCTTGAAGAGGTCTCTGGCTGCCCTGCCCTGGTCCCAGAGGCTGCTTGTGGATCGAAGCTCTCCGTTGGTTAGGGGGCTTGTGGCTGTTTCTATGTAGAAATCCTCTCACTGGGCGGTCTGCTCCGAGAAGCAAGCCTTGAAAGGCACCTCCCACCGCAGGGGTCCAGGCTACTTGGGGAAGTCTCTGTCTGCCCTATCCTGGTCCCTGAAGCTGCTTGTGTGCCGGAGTACGCTGCGCTGCGCTGGCTCTGGGACTTGGAGCTTTTTCTGGTCAGAAAGGCTCTCACTAGCGGGCCCGTTCTGAGAACCTGGAGAAGCTGGCTGTGTAGGCGGGGCCCACCACCGGAGTGCGCATGGCTGCCTGTGGAAGACTCTAGCTGCCCTGCCCGGCTCCGATAAGCCATCTCCATATGGGCCTGCCACCCGGGCCGAGCTTCACCCAGTGGGCAGACTCACCTGTGGCTCTATTTCAGTCCGAGTCTCTCAATGCCTCCCCTTCTTAACTCCTGGGTTCTGGAGCGACTGGGGGTGCAGTCACCCTCTAGGCCGCCATCTTGGATCGCTGTCAAGTTCTTATTAATTGGATTAACTGTATTTGATGTTAAGTGTTTTGAGTTCTATATACATTCTTGTTTTTAATACCCTCTCAGAGGAGTAGTGGACAAATATTTCCTCCTATGTTGTAGATTCTCTATTCATGCTCATTATCACTTTCTTTGCTGCCAGTACTTAACAAAAACAAAGTTGACTTTTCCCATGCATTTGTTTTTGGCACTTGTGTCCAAATATCAGATGACTTCCAAGTGGGTTCTTCTCAGTAATTTCCATCAATTCTGTTTTGTGTTTCCGATTTATTGTTAGTATCCTGCTGTTTTCCTGATGATTGCTGTGTCTTATGCTTTGAAATTGAGTATTGTGATGCCTTCTGCTTTGCGCTTGTGTCTCAGGTTTCCTTTGTGTATTTTTGGTCTGTTTTTCATCCATATGGATTTCAGAATATTTTTTCCAGTTGCGTGAATACTTCGATGGAGGTTTGATAGGGATTGCGTGAAATGTGTGAACCACTTTCTGTACTTGGCTATCTTCCCCATATTAAAGTTGCCTTTTCATTATTCTGTCTTCTTCAGGTTTTTTTCATCATTCTGCAATTTTCCTTGAATATTTGTATCACCTGCTTGTTTGCTTTCTTCCTTTTTTTTTTTTTTTTGCATCTCTTATTAGTTGCAGTTATCCTGATTTCATTCTTAGTGGGATTGTATTGTTTAAGTTGCTTACTTGTAAATGTATCGAGTACCTTTATTTTTTAATTTATTTTTATATGGTACTGAGAATTGAACCTGGTGCTTCACACATGCTAGGCTAGTATTCTACCACTGAGCCCTAACCAGCCCTCAGTTTGATTGCTTTTGTTGTATAGAAATATTATTGATACTTGTTGATTTTGTTTTTGCCTCCTTTACCAAATTTGTTTATCACATCTTAAAAATTTTCTGGTAGAGCCTGTAGGATCTTCCTTCAAATAGTGTCAAATAATGAGTAAATAGGGATAATTTGACTTCTTACCTTGTATATGCTTCCTTTGTCTAATTGCTCTGACTAAAATTTCAGGCACTATTTTGTATAGGAGAGATGAGCAAGCACATGTTTTACTTGTTTCTGATTTTAGAGGAAATGCTGTAGACTTTTCACCATTGAGTGTGCCCCTGGCTTTGGGTTTGGCATACATAGATTTTGTAATACTATAACACGTTCCTGCTTTTTCTAGCTTCTTAAGACTTTTCTCATGAAGGAACTTTGAATTTTGTGAAATGCTTTTTATACATCGATTGTGATGATCATGATGTTTTTGTTTGTGATTCCTCTGTGTGATGTACTACATTTATTAGTTTGCATGTGTTGACTTGTATTTGAATTTTTGGAATTAAGCCTATTTTATGATGGTGTATGATCATTTAAATGCTATGTTGAAATTGTTTTGAAGTATTGCATGAGTACATTTGAAAATATCTTTCTTACGAATATTATTAAATAAGATTCTTTCCTTTTTTTTTTTTTTTTTTTTTTTTTGGCAGTAGTCCTATAATACTGACCCTGCCTTCATATAATGCCATTTTTGTCAGTTTTCTCCCTGTTTTCTAAACGCCATCTGATTTTTTGAGGAGCATCATTATTAGCTCTCTTTTGAAAGTCTGGCAAAATGTAGGCATGAATGTGTGTGGTCCTGGGCTGTTGTTTGTAGGAAGATTTTCATTCCTCTTTCAGTACAATGGCATGCTTTTGCTCTCTTTAAATTTCCTCTTTCCTCCTGATCAATTTTTGTAGATCATATGTGTCCAGAAAATTGTCAATTTTCTTTCCATTTGCTAGTTTTTATGATGTAATTTGTCCCACTAGGCCTCTGGATTTCCCACTTATTGGCATTTATCTTTTCAAAATAGTCCCTGGTGATCTGGTGGATTTCAGAATGGTGTCTATTATAAGATCCACCTTTTTTTTTGTCTGTAACTTTATTCATTTGTATTTTTTCTCTCTCTTCCTTGTTTAGTTTGGTTCAAACAAGGATTCTTAATCTTCTTTATCTTTTCAAAGACCCAACTCCTTGTTCCATTTATCGTTGTTATTATTCATTTTGTTCCTAGTTCATAAATTTTGGCAGTACTATTTTTCCTTTCTTTGATTTTACTGGTTTTGGCATTGGATTGTCCTTGTTTCCCTGAGTCCTTGAAATTCATCTACAGGTGATTTATTTGAACTTCTTCTGATTTATAAGTTATGTAACCATATTTATAAATTCCTTTTTAGTGCTGCTTACAATGTAAATCATAGATTCTGTTTTTTTTCTCTTTTCAATTGATTCGAAGGGACTTTTAATGCTTCCCCCAATTTCTTTGATGACACATTATTCATGCAAAAGTACATTTCTCACTGTGTAAGGGATTGTAATATTTCTGTGTTTTTCTTGGTGTGGGATAGAAATATTCTTTCCTGTGATCTGATACCTTGCAAGCAATTACTTTCATTGCTTTTGTGTATTTGCTAAGAATAGCTTTTATGACCTAATTTGAGTCTGCTTTAGAGAAAATTCTATGAAAATAATAATTTTTCAACTGTCATCTGAGGAAGTACTGTGTAGACATCTATCTGTACAGTCTTTTGATCAAAAGTATAGTTGAACTCCATAGTGAATATCAAATTTTTTTCTGGATGCCATAGTTATTGTTGAGAGTGGTATATTGAAGTTACTCATACTTATGGTACATGGCCTATCTGTCCCTTTACTTTTAGTACTTTTTGTTTCATGAAATGTTCGGCACTGATGTTCAAGTGTAAATGTTTATAGTGATTAAACATTCTTTTTGGCCTATTCCTTTTACCAATAGTTATTGATCTTCTTTGTCATCTCTGGCTAATTGTGGCTTGAAGTCTACTTGATAAACATGAGAATACCTACATCTCCTTGCTTTTAGCTTCCATTTATATTAAAAGGAAATACCATTTTCCATCCCTTCATTCTGTGAGTCTCTTTGCCTGTGATGTGTACTTCCTGCAGACAAGATACAGTTGACTTTTGATTTTTTTCACTTACTATTTCACTTAATGCCTTTAATTGTAGAATCAAGCCCTTTTACATTCAGTTTGAAGGGTAGTATTTCCTCATGTCCTTTGCTTTTTTTTAAATTTAGAGTCACTACTTATTGAAATTTGCTTATCTACTTTAGTGATATTTATTTTTCACATACGCGTCTTATTTTCATCTTCTTTTCATGTATGATTCTTTTGAGAACCTTCTGCAGTCTGCCGTATGTATTGTCCATGAATTGTTTCAGTACTCTTATAAAACTGATTTATGGGTGTTAAATTGTATGCCCCTACACTGCTAAATTTTTCAGGAGTTCTAGAATTTTCTCTAGTGCATTGCTTTTGGGTCTTTCAGGTATACAATCTGTCTTCATCTAACAGACCTAGTTTTAGCTCTTCTTTCCTGTGTGTATCCCTTTTCTTGCTCTCTTTTGCCTAATAGCTCTGCTAGGGTGACATGGACTCATGAACAGAAGTGGTTAAAGGGCATCCCCTTCTTGTTCCAGTTTTTAGAAGGTATGCTTTCATTTTTACTACATTTAGAACTGTGTTGTTATTAAGTTTTTGTGTTGTTTATATGTCCTAGAGATTCAGGCTTCATTTGAGGTGCATGTGGTAAAGACTTTCTCTCCATCTGGAGGCTCTCTCTTCTCATTATTGATTGTTTCTTTTGCTCAGAAGAACTTTATCATTTGAACATGTCCCATTTATTGATACTTGATTTAACTTCTTATACCTTTAGGGGTCTTGTGAAGGAAGTCAGATCCTATGCCAACATGGTGAGTATTGGGCCTACTTTTTCTTCTCGTAGTCGGAGGGTCTCTGTTCTAGTGTCTAAGACTTTGATCGACCTTGAGTTGAGTTTCATGAAGGGTCAGAGATAAAGGTTTAATTTCATTTTTTTACACATGGCTTTCAACTTTTTCCCAGCACCATTTGTTGAGGAGGCTCTTTCCTCCAATGAATGTTTTTGGCACCTTTGTCTAGTATGGGATAATTTTATTTATGTGGGTTTGTCTCTGTGTCTTCTATTTTGTATCATTGGTCTATGGGCCTGTTTGGTGCCCATACCTTTCTGTTTTTTTTTTTTTTTTTTTTTTTCCTTCACTATAGGTATAGTATAGTTTGAGTTCTGGAATTGTGCCTCTAGCTTCATTTTCAAATGGTGATTTTCAAGAATACAAGCAACAATAAATGTTGATAAGTATGTGGGAAACTTATATACTGCTGGTAGAAAACCAAATTGGTGCAACATTATGAAAGCACTATGAAGATTCCTCAGAAACCCTGGAATGGAACCAGCATTTGACCCAGTTATCCCACTACTGGGCTTATACTCACAATGCTTAAAATCACCATACTAGAGTGAAACAGTCACATTAATGTTTATAGTAAATCAACTCACAATAGCTAAATTATTGAATGAACTCAGGTTCCCCTCTACAGATGACTGGATAGAGAAAATATGTTTTATATAACACACACAAACACACACACAGTACATACATACACACAAACACACAAAGATACACGTGCATGTGCCACGGAGTATTACTCAGCTATAAAGAAGAATAGTGTTTTGGTCTTTGCTGGTAAATGGATGGAGCCTGATAATATCATTTTGTGCGAAATAAGCTAAAAGCAAAAAGCTAAAGGCCCAATGTTTTCTCTGATATGCAGATGTTAGTTCACAATAGCGGGGTAGAGAGGAAAGAATATTGTTACTTTATATTAGATAAAGAGGAGTGAAGGGACAGGAAGGGGTATGAGCCTAGGAAGCATAATAGAGTGAAACAGGCATTTTTCACCTCATGTACATATCTGACTGCATGACCTAAGTGATCCTACAATATGTAAAATCAGAAAAATGATAACTTATCCTCCATTTATGTATGATCTATTCAAATGTATGAATGCATTCTACTGTCATGTACAACTAATGAGAACAACAACAAAAAAGAACAATGTTTGACTTAGATTTAGTATGAATAGCTTTTTCAATGTTCAGATATATTCCTTTATCTCTGTGTTTTCTTATGTTTTGAATCTTTATCTTTTCAAATGCTTTTGCTGCATCTCTTGAGATATTATGTGATTCTTGTCTTTATGTGTACTGATGTGGTGAATTACATCTATTGATGTATGTATATTGAACCAACCTTGCATCCCTGTGAAAAAGCACACTTGATCATGTTGTGCTATCATTTTAATAAGTTTTGGTATCAATTTTCCAGTAGTTTTTCAGAATTTTTGCATTCATATTCTCAGGATTTTTGGCCTCTTGTTTTTTTTTGTTTTGTTTTTTTTTGTTTTTGTTTTTAAGTTTTATTTAAAATAATTATGTATGTGACAGATTTTTAAAAATTCCTAGAGGAATACAATAGCATTTTATTAATACTAGTTATTTGGTAGGTGGATAAAGTGCATTTCTATGTAATACTTCAGTTTTTCCACATCAGAATGCATTATCTTTATAGGTAGAAAAATTATATGTAAAATGTAAGATAAAAATGTAAAATGTAAAACATAACATTCATAACATTATATATATATATGTATATATATATGATACATATAATGGTGTGTAATTGTGTAGAGGTATATTTACATGTATGAAAAGATGCCACACTACGTTAAGTTTTAAAAGGCAACAGTATATAGCCAGGTGCAGTGGCGCATGCCTGTCATCCCAGCGGCTCTGGAGGCTGAGACACGAGGATTAAAAGTTCAAAGCCAGGCTCAGCAACAGCAAGGCGCTAAAGCAACTCAGTGAGACCCTGTCTCTAAATAAAATATAAAATAGGGCTGGGGATGTGGCTCAGCGGTGGAGTGCCCCTGAGTTCAATCCCCAGTATCAGAAAAAAAAAAAAAAAACACAACAGTATATATTGATGGCATATGTTTAAAAAAATTTAAATTATAAATTAATTTATAATTTAAATTTATAAAATTTAAATTATAAATTATAAATTATTATAAATTAAAAAAAATTTATAAGTGGCCCCTAAAAGAAAATATATCAAAATGTCCCTGGTAGAGTTGATATATTTATACCTTTATACCTGTTAAATTTTTCCTAGCTATCTTACAATTTTTTTAAAAAAGCAGAATAAGAAAAAACAGTCATTTTCATTTTGAAAAACACCTCTACTAAGTTCTTTTCCATCAGCCTGAGACTTGGGCACAGATGAAGGCCAGGGGCTTCAGACCCGCAGCCCGGTCACCTGCCCTGTGCTGGCTTTCCCTACCTGTGCAGCTACTCCAAACGTAAACGCAAGTGCCATGCCAGCTGTGGCCAAAAACACCCTGCCATTTTGGGAGTATCATTTCCCTAGTTACTGTTCTCTCAGAGTATGAGCAAGGGGGACCTGCTCTCCACAAAAGCTTCCAGACAACTCGTACTGCACCACCTCCCCCTGGTGGCAGGTTTTGGAAATGGAAATTGGCTTGATAAGGAACTTCTGCAACCTGTCACCCTTTTCTTTTTTGGTGCCAGGGATTGAACCAGGGGTTCATACATGCCAAACACAAGCTCTACTACTGAATTGCACCCCACCACAAACATATCCTTATTTCTTTAAATCATCAAAACCTCTTTCTCAATCTTCAAGGTGTCAGGTACAGACACCTTTCCAGGACCTGACGTCAATCAGACTGGTGATTCAGATAATGCCAGGGGTGACTTCTGCCCTTTATCTCCTGTCCTTTCCCTCCCTACCACTTTGGGCCTTATAATGTAGACTGGCAGGTTTATCAGTACTGCCTTGCCTGCTTTCTCTCTATCTCCACCCGCTTCCCTGAAAGGGCCAGCAATGGCCCATGAACCATGAATGGAACCTTGATCTGGCATGAGAAGCCCCAGAGACTTCTACCCTTGATCCTCCCAAGATCCAGTCCTAGGCACTGATATTTCAAATAGGTCAGGTTGTTATCCTGATGCTTCTTTAGAAATATCACAGTGGGCAGCAATGTCCATCTTCAACTGTGGTGCTTCTGGTCTTCACATAACACGAAGTTTCCTTACTCTTCCAGGAAGAAGGAAACACTCAGTAGGATATCTTGTACAAGATCTTGGTGCTCATCTTCTGAAATCTGGTCCCAGGCCTTAGGCAGTGCTTGGATGCCTGCCAAGTCTCCCCACTGGATGGAAGAAAAGAGATACTTTCTCTTCAAGTACTTTCCTGGAAGTTAAGGACAGCTCAAAAAGAAAATGAATAATGCTGAAGGGCGGAAAATGTACCTCATGAGAGCTACAGGGAACTATCAAGTGAAAGTAGAGACATCATTACATTTTTCTGGGGAGAGGAGCAAGATTAAACTGTGCCACAATATTTTCTGAGCAACTCTAATAATATGGCTTGATGACACCAGAAAACAAGAATCAGATACTGTTCCTGAAATCTAGACTGTCTTTTGTGAGGACAAAAGCAGAAACTAATAAGAAGCAAAGTGACATGAAAGATAAAACTCAGCAGAAGTTAAACAAAAAGCAAAGGCACAGGAGTGCGGAAGCAGCGAGTGCCTTCAGGGAATCGCAGACCTTCCAGCCTGGCTGCCAGGTGTTCAGCACGTAGTAGGAAAGGTTGGTTGAGCCAGAACACAGAGAACAGTGAGGACCAAGGCAGGCATTTTGAACTGCATCCACAAGCAGCCGAAGCTACTGGAACATGCTATGCGGGCAACCTGCTCAGAACCAGACTTCCTGAAGATATACAGAAGTCAGAGATAGCTTAGAGGGGCAAAAGTCAGAGACAAAGAAGGCTGCCAACAAGCTACAGATGATTAAGAGCCCAAACAAAACTGTGGAGGTGGCAGAAGGAATAGAGAAGAAAAAGTCACACATAGCTTACGATAGGGATATATTCTGAGAAACGCATCGTAAGTAATGCCATCCTGTGCAAACGTCCCAGAGTGCACTTACACCAACTAAGACAGTTCTGATATCACCAGGTGATGCGATCCTAAGCGACCACTGTGGTATGTGTGATACCACTGCTGACCAAATGTTATGTGGCACATGACTGGAAAAGCAGCACCAAGGAAACAGAATTAAAGTGCCTGCCAAGTGCCTGTGTAAAGAGCCTAGCACATGCTAAGTACCCAGTAATGTCTGCCCTGCTGCTGTTGCCATTGTCACTAAAACTGTCGCCACCATCACTACTACTGCTGCAACTGAAAGAAAAAGCAGAAAGGAAAAGCAGAGACTGCCCTTACACTCCCAGACGAGGACAGACAGTGTGATTCTAAACTAAAAGAAAAGGGGTTTGAATTTGAGGGCTAGACTGAAGAGTTCAACTTTAAATTTGACTTTGTATGTTCTTGAGCAATTCAGGTGGAGAGAAACTGAGGCTGAAGACTAGAGTCAACAATGAAAGTAGACACTTGAGCCAGAGGGTAGATGCAGGTTATCAGGTGAGAATGGAGACCAAATGGCCAGACCTTCAACTAACCAGTCTTCTCCTTCCAGCCTTGCCTTCCACCACCCCCAACACTTCCCCAGGATACAGCATGGTAACATTGAAAACATACATCTTTTCTGCTACTTTTCTACTGAAAATCTAATAGCTCTCTGTCTCTCAAAAGCCAAAATCCTTTCAGAGACATGTGTGGCCCCTCTGAAGTCCAGCCACCTCCTCACGGACCTCAACACCTAGCAGACTCCCCCATGCCCTGCTCTAGCCACACTGGCCTCCTGAATATACCAGGCATGCTGTCACCTCAGGCCTTTGCATCTGATGTTCCCTCTGCCTGGAACATTCTTCTCCCAAATATCCACACAGTTCCCCTTGCCTGCTTCAGTACCTTGCTCAAATGTCAGTTTCTCATGATGCCACTCTGACCACCCTTATAAAATCACAGCCCCACCACCACACCTCACATTCCCTGCTTTATGCTCCATGGTACTTAGCTGATACTCTCCAAATATTTTTCTTTCTTTTTATTTATTGAACCCAGGGGCACTTAACCATTAAGCCACACCCCCAGCCCTTTTTTTTTTCATATTTTATTAGAGACAGGGTCCCGCTGAGCTGCTTAGGGTCTCACTAAGATGTTGAGGCTGGTTTTGAATTTGAGATCGTCCTGCCACAGTCTCTGAAGTCGCTGGGATTACAGGCATGCGCCACCACGCCCGACATATTTTTCCTTTTTAATATCTGTCTCCTAGCACCCACGGCAGTGACTGGCAGGTGGCAGCTACTCAACCAATTATTTGAGAAACCATAGTAAAAAGTAATGCAGGAGAAATTCAAGTTCAAGAACCAAAGAGAATGGATCCAAGCTATAGTTTTCTAATCTTGGGATTGAAAAATTAAAAAGACTTTGGAACATCTCTGGCATTATCTGAAATGTATGCAAAGGATATGAAGTTCGGTAATGTCTCTCAATATCTTGCAACCACTCCAACATGTCAGCCACAGACGGGCTCAGAGCTGAGGGCTGCAGAACAGCATCAAGGCCGACCACGTCTGCATGCTGCTCATAGATCCGAAACACTTGCTCCACGTGGCTGCTGACTGTGTCTCGTACCTTGAGGAGAGTGGCTCTGTGGAAGAGTCTGAATTAGGTGACATGAGAATGTAGGCAGCAGGGCTTCTCAACCCTGGCACCGCTGACATTTTGAATCGCATGATTCTGCTTTGCGGAGGGCCACCCCACACACACAGGATGTGTACCAGCACACCTGGCATCTCCCCACCAGATGACAGAAATAAACCACGCCCTCACTGTCTCCACATCACAACCATGTCTCTAGACATTGCCAAATATCCCCTCCCAGAAAAACTGCCCCCAGTTGAGAACATGAGCTAAGGAGACTGGTGGTATTGCTTTGGAGGTACAAGTAGATCAAGAATTAAGAAATGACTTTATGATGGAGAGGCTGAAGAAGTTATATTGCTCTCAAAGTTGTGGGATAAGCCCAGTTGCCAAAGAAAGGAAAGACCAAGGGACATTTCTGGGGTTAAGGATGGACTGAGTTCAGAGACAGAATGCTTACCTAGCATGTGCAAGGCCCTAGGCTTAATCCCCAGTACTGCCCATCTCTAAAAATAAATAAATAAATAGATAAATAAATAAATAACCTGTGTAAGGGGAGCAAATGCTCACTCACAGACCCATGCCATGTACAAGGAAAGGAAATAAAACGGTATTGAAGCAACAAACCATTCCTATCTACATGCTCCCTAGCTCTTTCCAGAAAATTCTTGAATGGTCAAGTGTGGGCTCAGGATGCACAAACCACTGTTGACCTTAGGAAAGTTATTTATTCTCCCCATGCATAAAAACAGTTTGTTTTGCTCACAATACAGAACAGAGACTAGCACATAGAGTAAACACTTATTCAACAAATCAATGAGTGAATGAATGAAATTATGATAAAAACCAAATGCAATAATGCATATAAAGTGCTTAGAGCAGTGCCTAGGTTATGGTTTCATCCGTGACCCCAAGGGACCCAGCCATCAAGACAAAGGCTACAACTTCCAAAAATAGAAGGCATTTCCCAGCCTAGTACTGTGGCTTTCAAAAATGTTTGACCATGACTCACAATGAGAAACAGAATAACAACCCAACACCCACACACAAAAATGTAATCAATTGAAGTAAAAATACTTGACCCTCTCAAATGCTGTTTTTCATACTATGAGATCTAATTACTTGTAGATTATGAACAGCATTAAAAAAAAAAAAAACAGAAGGCAAAATATCAGAATGCAACACTCCTAGCATTGTTTTATGGAATATTTCAGTTACATATGTATGCACATGTGTTTTATGGAATATTTCAGTTACATATGTATGCACATGCACATGTATGGATCATGACATAAAATGTATTTCTTCCTGTAAATCATGACCAAACAACTAAAAGTCACTATCTGAAGGAAAACAGGTGCCTCTTGGAAGGCAGGCTTTCGCTGGGAATTTTTGGTATTTTTGTTCTTGTAGTGTAGTGTAAGTACTCTACCGCTGAGCTATATACCATTTTTTAAAATTGAGAAACAAGCTGGGCATGGTGGCACACATCTGTAAATCCCAGTGGCTCAGCAGGTTGGTTGGCTGAGGCAGGAGGATCAAGAGTTCAAAGTCAGACTCAGCAACTCAGCAAGACCCTGTCTTAAAATAAAAAATAAAAAATAAAAAGGGCTAGAAATGTGGCTCAGTGGTAGAGAGTCCCTGGGTTCAATCCCCGGTACCAAAACAATCAATCAATCAATAATTGAGAAGCAATTCACACTTTAAAAGTATACAACTTAGCGGGGCATGGTGGCACACGCCTATAATTCCAATGGCTCGGGAAGCTGAGGCAGGAGGATCAAGGGTTAAAACCAGCTTCAGCAAAAGCAAGGCACTAAGCAACTCAGCGAGACCCTGTCTAAATAAAATACAAAATAGGGCTGGGGATGTGGCTCAGTGGTTGAATTCCCCTGAGTTCAATCCCTGGCACCCTCCCTCTCAAAAAGTATACAACTTACAATGAAACTACTCTGCATAATACTACAATGGTATATACATGCCATTACACATTTCTCTAAATCCAGTGAACATACAAAACCAACAGGAAAGCCAATGGAAACTATGGACTTTTGGGGATAATGACATATCACTATAGATTCATTGATGGTAACAAACATTACCACTGTCATGCAGGTAAGAGTGGAGGTAATACATGTGTGGAGGCAGAAGGTACAAGGGAATTCTCTACACATTCCAACTTCACTCTGAACTTGAAACTTTCAAAATTAAAGCTTCTTAGTTTTTTTAAATAAGTATACAATTTAGTACTTTTTCATATAGTCACCAACCACTATGCAACCATCATTACCACCTAATTCCAGAACATTTTCATCACCCCCAAAAGAAATCCTGAATTCATTAGTAGTTATTCCACTTCCCTTCTTCCTTTTGGCCCAAGGAAAGCACTGATCTACTTTTTACCTCTCTGGATTTGTCCATTCTGGATATTTCAGAGAAATGGAATCATACAATGTGTTTTGTTTTGTTTTGGTATTTGATTTCTTTCACTTAGCATAATGTTTTCAAGGTTCATCCATGTTGTAGCATATATCAGTGCTTAATTCCTTTTAATGGCTGAGTAACATTCCAATGTATGGATCTATCATATATTACCTATTCATGTGATGAACATTTGGATTGATTCCACTTTTTGGCTGTTATGAATCACACTGATTACCAGAGTCCTTTAACAGTTACTACTGATAAAAGGAGTTGATTTGTACAGAAGTTGTGATGAATTAGGGGGTTCTAAGGATTTCTGCCTCCACTCCTCACCAAAGTTCTCTCAATCTAGAAGCCAAAGCCACATCTACAGATCATATGCTCAACACAGCTAACACATCACATGAGCTGATTTACCTGTCCAACCTCATCTCTTACATCCCCTACTCCAGCAACAGTACTCATACCCACATCTTGGCTCATTTTACACAAATTCATCCTTCAGACTTTGACATTACCTCCTCCCAGAGGTTTCCTCCCTCCATAGGTTGCACACATCACTTTCTTAGAACATAGCACAACATCTCTTCAACTCAAGGCTGCTTCACTGTTGTCTTTACAGCACCTTGTGCCTGGCATCAAAGGCACAAATGTCGCTTTTTACAAGTGTACAAGTGTACAAAAGAAAAAAATGTATTTTACACAAACAACAGTTTCCTATTCATCTATGACACAGACACTATACACAAGAACTTTATTTGTTTGGAGTCAAAAAAAGGCCACATATGCCCTGTCTCAATAACCTGTAGGTTACTGAGAGAAAAAATATCTAAAAGGCAAAAAACAGAGCTTGTAGATATGCTGGGCACAGAGACATCAGTGTACAGCAGAACAAAATGATGGGGCTGGGGTTGTGGCTCATGGGTAATGTACATAAAACCTTCAGTTCTGGCACCTACCAAGCTTACAGCATAGTTCCTTATTGCCTTTACCAAGACAACTATAGCGCAGGGCTAACAAGCCTTCTCCACTCCTTTTCCTTTGTGCTTTTGTAATTTCTACTAAGCCCACTACCATGCCTGCCCTCTGAAAGGGAAATGCCAGAAAATGGTTTGTTTGTTTTTTTTTTTTTTTTTTTTTTAGAATATGGTTTTTTTGACAGTGGTCTGGCTGCAACAGAAGGAAAGGAGGAAAGGCTGAAACGCCACCAACTGTCATGCTCTCGAGCAAAAACACCCTTCGGATGAACCTAGCTATTTAAAAGCACCCAGTTTGAAGATCTTCCTAAAGAGCACCAAGGAAATCCTTACAGCTTCTCCCCTAGCTTGTCCAGGACAGTGTCCCCAGCCGCCAGCTGCTTGCGCCGCAGCCGCTCCTGTAGGTCGGGGAAGGCCCGAAGCGCCGGCACATCCTCAAACCGCACGCTTTGTGCGGCCTGCAACTGCTCTGCCAGGTTGCTGAGCGAGGCCAGGAGGGGCGAGCAGTCCCGCAGAGTGCTCTGCCACAGGCCGTGCTGCTCCTCCACGACCGGGAAGCACTTCTTCAAGGCCTCCTGCACAGGAAGTAAAGGCCTGTCTTGAGCCATCTTCCGGACAGCCAGGGCGCCTCGCACCTGGCCTCTTGTTTTTTTCCTTGGTGTGTCTTTGTTTGGTTTTCAGATCCTGGTGATACTAGGGTCACAGAATGAATTTGGAAAATTATGTTCCATTTATTTTTATAAAATTATTTGAGGAGGACTGATGTTAGTTCCTCTTTGAATGTCTATTTGTACTTGGCTGAGATTCAATTGGGTCCTGGGTTGTTCTTTGTTCGCAGACTTTTATAGTATGTTCATTTTTTTTTGCTTGATATTGATGTGTTAAAATATTCTAGGTCCTCAAGGCTCAGATTAGGTGGGTAATCTTTCTCTAGAAAATTGTCAATGTCTTCATGATTTCTATTTTATTGGAGTATAAGTTTTCAAAATTGTTTCCGATTATCATCTGAATTTCCTTTTATTGTGTGGTGATATTTCCTTTTCCTTCACAAATTGTAGGAATTTGATTTTTTCCCTTCATTCTTGGTTCATCTAGGTTAAAGTTTTATCAAGTACATGTTTGTTTTAACAACCAATTTTTAATCATTAATTGTTTTGAAACTTTCAATCTCATTGATGTTGGCTCTGATTGTAATGATTTCCAATCTTGTTCTACTTTTAGTGTTGATTTGTTCTTCTCTTTCCAGGGCATTGAGATGTAATGTTAGGTTATTAGTTGACTTTTTATTTTTTTAATGAATGTGGTGAGTGCTATGAACTTTCCTCATAGAACCACCTTCAGAGTGTCTCATAGATTTGGATATTTTTTGCCACATCCTCATTTACATTTAAACATTTTAAACTTTCATCCCTGATTTTCTGCTATCCATTGGCCATTCAGTAGTGCAAAATTTAATCTAGAGTTGTTAGTGTAGTTTCTATGTTTTGTTATGTTGTTAATTTCTAAATTATTCCATTATAATCTGATGCAGTGCAAGGTATTATCTCTAATTTTTTGTATGTACTAAGTATTGCATTGTAGACTAAGATGTGGTCTTTTGGAAAAAATGATCTGGGAGCTGCTGACAAGAAAGTGTATTTCATGATTGCTCATTATAGTTTTTATTTTTCTTTTTTCTTTCCTAGTTTGTCTGGGAAGAAAAGGAGAAGTGTGTGAAAAGTGCGGCAATCCAGGAATGATGGTAATCTCCTTGAAGACTCCCCATTTGTGTTGTTTATTACTTTGAAATAATAGAGAGTCTCATCTACTTTTTTTCTTTGTTTATTACCGAAAAAGTAAAATGTGACTCTGGGAACCCAAAACGTGGAACCTTGCTCGACAATATTGCTGAGAGTGAAAGAGAACATATGGTTTCAACTGGTAGTAAAAGCCATGTCAAGGAAAAGAGCTTGTGTGATGCTCCCCTGTCATCGCCTGTCCAAAAGGTAAGGTGTCTTTTAATACCTGTTTTCCAATCCTTTTTAAAATTTATTGTCTCCCCTATCCTCATAATGATGGCAGTGATCCTAAAAAGATATATGCGGCCCCTACTAGATCACAATAGAAAACAAGTGCAGCACCAAGAGAGACATGTAGAGGATGGAGATTTGTATAAGTTGGTGAGAGTAAATAATTTTTGGGTATCCTTACTGTGGAAAGAAAGAATTAGAATGAAAATTAAATGAGTAGTTAGTTGAACCTGAAGGTGAGATGGGAGGAAAATGGGAAGTATTCTTTATAAACAGCAAATGTAAATATCTAGATTGAATAAGTGAGCGAAGACAAAGGATGTAATGTATTCCCAACAAAAATAGTGGAATTAAGGATAGCAGAAGTGTGGACTCGATTCCCCTGAAAGACTCAAGATTCATTATAAGTAAGAAGTGGAAGAAAATATATTTCGCCCTTCTCTTATATTTGAAGTGTTTATATATAATTCAGAGGTGGATAGGTCTGTGAGGGGAATTCTGGAATCCTTGTAAATTATCCTAGCTATGACCTTTAAGTTGACACGTAAAGGAAGGGAAGGAGCCAGATTCATAAATGTGTAAGAGGAGGACTTTCTGCACAGAAAATTTGTCTTCAATCGTTTACCTCACGTTGTAGAGTGACTGGGAAGAAGGGTGTGAGATAACATTACCAACATCATTTTATGATTATACAGTATAAAACACATAGAAATATATGCCTACACATTTTAGATACTTAATGAAAAGTTTCTTTACTTCCCTTCTCATTGATACTTGGAATACATATTGTATCTTAGCACTAAGGAACTGTAGACTGAAAATGATAAGAGGGTCCAAGTTTTGTACCACAGCACATTTGTTATAAATGATAGAAGGTTTCTCTGTGTCATACTCCTATACGTGTTCACTTAGTTTGATGAATGTCAGTCTCAAAATATAGCCTTACCATTTCCTCTTCCTTCAGATTTTTTCCTCATCCTTCCCACTTATGGTCTTCCTACACATTTCATGATGACCATTTTCACATATGACCTGTTTACTTCTGAGTCTGGCTTATTTTGTTTAACACGATCCCATCCAGTTCCAACCATTTCCCTGTACATGGCACCATTTCTATGGCTGAATAATAATCCATTGTTTGTATGACGACTGTATTTTTTCAATACCAGTGAGCATTGGTATAACTGGGCCATGGGAAATTTTATTTTTAATTTGAAGATTAACCTCCATTCTGCTTCCTGTAGTGGAAGTAATAATATGCATCCTCAGGAAGAGTACTGATAGATTCCTATTATGGAGATCCTCATGAGTATTTA
This sequence comes from Sciurus carolinensis, assembly GCF_902686445.1. Taxonomy (NCBI): domain Eukaryota; kingdom Metazoa; phylum Chordata; class Mammalia; order Rodentia; family Sciuridae; genus Sciurus; species Sciurus carolinensis. Next base: position 102,900,256 of record NC_062217.1, read on the forward strand.
TTGTGTATTCTTGAGTATTGCTTGCTGAATTGGGTAAAATGGTCTCTCAATATAATTTTCATTTGCATATCCTTTATGGCAAAAGACAGTGAATCTTTTTTCATGTAAGTGTTGACCGATTATACCTTTCCTTTATTTAACTGTCTGCTCATTTGCCATTGGTTAAAAGGATTGTTTGTCCTTCCAGTGCTGAATTCCTTTAGTTGTTTATATATTTAGTATGCTAATCCTGTGTCAAAAATTAAGTGGCATGTATTGTCTCCTATTGTATACACTGTCTCATCACTCTTTTAGTTGTTTCCTTTGCTCTTCAGAAGGCTTTATTTTGATGCACTCCTGTTTATCTCTTTGTGCTGTTATTTCCTCAGCAGTAATATTCTTCTTCCTAAAGCCATCCTCCATGTCTATATGCTGAGATGTGTCCTCAAATTTCTTGAAAATAGTTGTAGGTTTCTGTTCTTATATCTAGGTTTGTTAAAGCTTTTGTATTGTCTTCTTCATGTGGAGAAATAGAGATCTACTTCCATTCTTCTACATATGACATCCACTTTCTTGAGACCTTTGCTTTTGCTCCTACATTGCATTAAACATGTACATGATAGTGAGGTTCATACTGATATAATCATAAGTGTATGTTTTTTATACCATTTCAGACCCTGGTTCCTCCCATTCTTTTCCTTCACCTCTCACCCCTCACCTTCTTCTACTGTACTGATCTATCTTCCACTCATTTATTTATTTATTTTTAATTCATAGTTAATACATAAAAGGTGAATTTCCTATTATATATTTCTATACTTGAAGAGTAATACTGTCAAATTCCTTCAAATTCCCTCCCCTGCCTGAACCTTTCTCCCTCCCCATGAAGCTCTTTCCATTGTATTAATCCCCCATTGACCTTAATCATATCCATCTCTACTTTGTTGCTCTTTGTTTGCTTTAGATTCCACCTATGGGAGAAAACATTTGAAATCTCAGTTTTCTCATATGACTTATTTTATTTAGCACGATATTCTTTAGTTTTATACATTCATTGACAAATGGCATCATTTCATTTCTTAAGAGAGTTACACTTCTTTCTGTTCATATACCACATTTTATAATCCATTCAATATATCATGACTACTCTGATTTGTGTTGCTATAGATTTTGATGTAATTGTTTCCCTGTTGGTCTGCTGAGTTTACAACTTGTGGATATGTACCCGGGATAGGAATTGCTAGATCACATGGTGGTTCCATTCCTAGTTTTTGAGGAATTTCCATATGAATTACCAGAATGGTTGCACTAATTTGTGGTCCCACCAACAATGTGTGAGTGTATCTTCCCCCCACAACCTCTCCAACATTTATTATGAATATTCTTGTTGATTTCCATTCTTTCTGTGAAGAGAAGAAAGCTCTGCAGTTTTCACTTGACTACTAGATACTTTGAACATTTTCTTCATGTATATTTGACCATGTGTGTTTCTTCTCTTGAGGTATGTCTGTCAAGTTCTTATTAATTGGATTAATTGTATTTGATATATAGTGTTTTGAGTTCTATAAACATTCTTGTTTTTAATACCCTCTCAGAGGAGTAGTGGACAAATATTTCCTCCTTTGTTGTAGATTCTCTATTCATGCACTTTTTCACTTCCTTTGCTGCCAGCAAAAAAAAGAAGTTGGCTTTTCCCATGCATATGTTTTTGGCACATGTGTCCAAATATCAGATGAATTCCAAGCGGGTTCTTCTCTGTAACTTCCATCAATTCTGTTTTGTGTTTCTGTTTTAGTGCCGTTTTCATGCTGTTTTCCTGATGATTGCTGTGTCTTTTGCTTTGAAATTGAGTATTGTGATGCCTTCTTCTTTGCTCTTATGTCTCAGGTTTCCTTTGTGTAATTTTGGTCTGTTTTTCATCCATATGGATTTCAGAATATTTTTTCCAGTTGCGCGAATACTTCAATGGAGGTTTGATAGGGATTGCATAAAATGTGTGAACCACTTTCTGTACTTGGCTATCATCCCCATATAAGGTTGCCTTTTAATTAATATATGAGGAGACTCTATCTTCTTTGTTTTTTTTTCATTGTTCTGCAATTATCCTTGAATATTTGTATCACCTGCTCGGTGAGCTTTCTTCCTATTTTTTTTTCATCTATTATGAGTTGCAGTTATCTTGATTTCATTCACAGTGGGTTTGTATTAAGTTATTTAGTTGTAAATGTATCGAGTACCTTTATTTTTCTCATTTATTTTTATATGGTACTGAGAATTGAACCTGGTGCCTCACACACTCCAGGCTAGTTCTACCACTGAGCCCAAACCAGCCCTCAGTGTGATTGCTTTTTTTGTGTAGAAATATTATTGATACTTGTTGATTTTGTTTTCTGCTATTTTGCCAAATTTGTTTATTACATCGTAAAATTTTTCTGGTAGAGCCTGTAGGATCTTCCTTCAAATAGTGTCAGAAATCAGTAAATAGGGATAATTTGACTTCTTACCTTGTATATGCTTCCCTTGTCTAATTGCTCTAAAATTTCAGGCACTATTTTGTATAGGAGAGATGATCATGCATATCTTTTACTTATTTCTGATTTTAGAGGAAATGCTGTAGACTTTTCACCATTAAGTGTGGAAACTTAATGTATGCCAAACCAAAAGCCTGGCTTTGGATTTGGCATACATAGCCTTTGTAATACTATAACACGTTCCTGCTGTTTCTAGCGTCTTAAGACTTTTCTCATGGAGGAACTTTGAAATTTGTGAAATACTTTTTATACATCGATTACGATGATCTTGAGGTTTTTGTTCGTGATTCCTCTGTGTTATGTACTACATATATTAGTTTGCATGTGTTGACTTGTCCATGCAGTTTTGGAATTAAACCAGTGTTATGATGATGTATGATCATCTAAATGCGATTTTGAAATTGTTTTGAAGTATTGCATGAGCACATTTTAAAATATCTTAAGAATATTATTAAATAAGTTTCTTTCCTTGTTTCATTCTTTGGCAGTTTTGCTAAGGGTGACATTGCCTTCATATAATGTCATTTTTTGTCAGTTTTCTTCCCTTTTCTAATTGCCATCTATTTTTTGAGGAACATCAGTATTAGTTCTCTGTTGAAGCTTTGACAAAATGTAGCCATGAATGTGTGTGGTACAGGGCTGTTGTTGTAGAAAGTTTTTCATTCCTCTTTCAGTACAATGGCATGCTTTTGCTCTCTTTAAATTTCCTCTTTCCTCCTGATCAATTTTTGTAGATCATATGTGTCCAGAAAATTTTCAATTTTCTTTCCATTTGCTAGATTTTATGATGTAATTTATGTCAACAGGCCTCTGGATTTCCCACTTATTGGCATTTAACTTTTCAAAATAGTACCTGGTGATCTGGTGGATTTCAGAATGGTGTCTATTATAAGATTCACCTTTTTTTTTGCCTGTAACTTTATTCATTTGTATCTTTTCTCTATTTTCCTTGTTTAGTTTGGTTCAAGGATTCTTAATCTTGTTTATATTTTCAAAGACCCAACTCCTTGTTTCATTTATTTTTTGTATTATTCATTGTTTTTCTAATTCATAAATTTTGGCACAACTATTTATCCTTTCTTTGATTCTACTGGGTTTTGCATTGGATTGTTCTTGTTTCCCTGAGTCCTTGAAATTCATCTACAGGTGATTTATTTGAGTTTCTTCTGATTTATAAGTTATGTAACCATATTTATAAATTCTTTCTTAGTGGTGCTTACAATGTAAATCATAGATTCTATTTTTTTTCTCTTTTCAATTGAATCAAAGGGAATTTTAATGCTTCCCCCAATTTCTTTGATGACACATTGTTCATGCAAAAGTACATTTCTCACTGTGTAAGGGATTGTAATGTTTCTGTGTTTTTCTTGGTGTGGGTTTGAAATGGTCTTTATTGGGATTTGATAATATGCAAGGAATTACTTTCATTGCTTTTGTGTATTTGCTAAGAATAGCTTTGATGACATAATTCCAGTCTTCTGTAGAGAAAATTCTATGTAAATAATGATTATTCTACTGTTGTCTGAGGAAGTATTGCATACACATCCATCTGTACAGTCCTTTTGATCAAACGTACAGTTGAACTCCGTAGTGAATGTTGAATTTTTTTTCTGGATGCCATAGGTTTTGTTGAGAGTAGTATATTGAAGTATACTTATGGTACATGGCCTATCTGTCCCTTTACTTTTAGTACTTTTTCATTAAATGTGGGGCACTGATGTTCAAGGTGTAAATGTTTATAGTGATTAAACATTCTTTTTGGCCTATTCCTTTTACCAATAGTTATTGATCTTCTTTGTCATCTCTGGCTATTTGTGGATTGAAGTCTACTTTGATAAACATGAGAATACCTACCATTCCTTGCTTTTGGCTTCCATTTATATGAAAAGGAAATACCATTTTCCATCCTTTCATACTGTGAGTCTCTTTGCCTGTGGTGTGTATTTCCTGCAGACAAGATACAGTTGGCTCTTGATTTTTTTCACTCACTATTTCACTTAATGCCTTTAATTGTAGAATCAAGCCCATTTACATTCAGTGTGAAGGGTAGACAGGGATGTATTCCCTCATGTCCTTTTGCTTTATTTTTAAATTCAGAGTTTCTACTTATTGAAATTTGCTTATCTAATTTAGTGATATTTATTTTTCACATGCGTGTCTTATTTTCATTTTCTTTTTTTATGTAGGATCCTTTTGAAACCTTCTGCAGTCTGCCTTATTGTCTATGAATTGTTTCAGTTTACTCTTATAAAATTGATTTATGGGTGTTAATTTTGTATGCCCCTACACTGGTAAATTTTTCAGGAGTTCTAGCATTTTCTCTGGTGCATTGCTTTTGGGTCTTACAGGTGTACAATCATGTCCTCATCTAACAGACCTAGTTTTAGCTCTTCTTTCCTGTGTGTATCCCTTTTCTTGCTCTCTTTTGCCTAATAGCTCTGGCTAGGGTGACAATGGACTCTGTTGAACAGAAATGGTTAAAGGGCATACCTATCTTGTTCCAGTTTTTTAAAGGATATTCTTTCATTTTTCTCCATTTAGGATGACCTTTGTATTAAGTTTTCGAAATGTTTATATGTTCTAGAGATTCAGGTTTCTTCTGAGGTGCACGTGGTAAAGATTTTCTTTCCTTCTGTATGCTTCTCATTATTGATTGTTTCTTTTGCTGAGGAGAAGCTCTATAGTTTGAACATGTCCGATTTATTGATTCTTGATTTAACTTCTTATACCTTTAGGGGTCTTGTGAAGGAAGTCAGATCCTAGGCCAACATGGTGAAGATTGGGCCTACTTTTCTTCTAGTAGTCGCAGGGTCTCTGTTCTAGTGTCTAAGACTTTGATCGACCTTGAGTTGAGTTTCATGAAGGGTCAGAGATAAAGGTTTAATTTCATTTTGTTACACATGGCTTTCAATTTTTTCCCAGCACCATTTGTTGAAGAGGCTATCTTTCCTCCAATGAATGTTTTTGGCACCTTTGTCTAGTATGGGATAATTTTATTTATGTGGTTTGTTTCTGTGCCTTCTATTCTGTATCATTGTTCTATGGGCCTGTTTGGTGCCCATAACATTCTATCTTTTTTATTTTTTTCCTTCACTATAGGTATAGTATACTTTGAGTTCTGGAATTGTGCCTCTAGCTTCATTTTTAAATGGTGATTTTCAAGAAAACAAGCAACAATAAATGTTGATAAGTATGTGGGAAACTTATGTACTGCTGGTGGAAAATCAAATCATGCAACATTATGGAAAACACTATGAAGATTCCTCAGAAACCTTGGAATGGAACCAGCATTAGACCTAGTTATCCTAGTACTAGGCTTATACTCAAAGTGCTTAAAATCAGCATAGTAGAGTGACACAGTCACATTAGTGTTTATAGTACCTCAACTCACAGTAGCTAAGTTATGGAATGAACCAAGCTTCCCCCCTCTACAGATGAATGGATAGAGAAAATGAGTTTTATATCAGAGACTCATGTGCATGTGCCATGGAGTGTTACTCAGATTTAAAGAAGAATAGTGTTTTGGTCTTTGCTGGTAAATGGATGGAGCCTGATAATATCATTTTGTGTGAAATAAGCTAAAAGCAAAAAGTTAAAGGCCCAATGTTTTCTCTGATATGCAGATTTTAGTTCACAATAGCGGGGTAGAGAGGAAAGAATATTGTTACTTTATATTAGATAAAGAGGAGTGAAGGGACAGGAAGGGGTATGGGCCTAGGAAGCATAATAGAGTGAAACAGGCATTTTTTACCTCATGTACATATCTGTCTGCATGACCTAAGTGATACTACAATATGTAAAACCAGAAAAATGATAACTTACCCTCCATTTATTTAGATCTATCAAAATGTATAAAGGCATTCTACTGTCATATACAACTAATGAGAACAACAACAACAAAAAGAATGATGTTGGAGTTAGATTTAGTATGAATAGCTTTTTCAATGATCAGATATAATCCTATCTCCGTGTTTTCTTATATTTTGAATCTTTATCTTTTCAAATGCTTTTGCTGCATCTAATAAGATAATCATGTGATTCTTATCTTTATGTGTATTGATGTGGTGAATTACATCTATTGATGTGTGTATGTAGAACCAATCTTGCATCCCTGTGAAAAAGCACACTTGATCATGTTGTGCTATCATTTTAATAAGTTTTGGTATCAATTTCCCAGTAGTTCATTCAGAATTTTTGAGTTCATATTCCCCGGATTTTTGTCCTGAAGTTTTTTTTTTTTTGGTGTGTCTTTGTTTGGTTTTCAAATCATGGTGATACTGGGTTCACAGAATGACTTTGGAAGATTACCCTCCTTTATATTTTCAGAGTTGTTTGAGGAGGTTTGATGTTAGTTCCTCTTTGAATGTCTATTTGTACTTGGCTGGGATTCAATTGGGTTCTGGGTTGTTCTTTGTTGGCAGGCTTTTGATACTAAGTTCAATATTTTTTGCTTGATATTGATATGTTAAAATATTCTATGTCCTTAAGGCTCAGTTTAGGGTAGGTATCCTTTCTCTAGAAAATTGTCAATGTCTTCATGATTTCTAATTTATTGGAGTATAAGTTTTCAAAAATATTTCTGATTATCGTCTGAATTTCCCTGTACTCTGCGATGATATTTTGTTTTCTTTCACAAAATGTAGGAATTTGATTTTTTTCTTCATTCTTGTTTCAGCTAGGTTAAAGTTTTATCAAGTACATGTTTGTTTTAACAACCAATTTTTTATCATCAATTGTTTTGAAACTTTGTTTCACTTTCATTGAAGTTGGCTCTGATTATAATGATTTCCAGTTCTTTTCTAATTTTAGTGTTGATTTGTTCTTCTCTTTCCAGGGCCTTGAGATGTAATGTTAGGTTATTAGTTGACTTTCTATTCTTTTAATGAATGTGGTGAGTGCTATGAAATTCCTCATAGAACCACCTTCATAGTGTCTCAGAGATTTGGATATGTTTTGCCCCTATCCTCATTTACGTTTAAACATTTTAAACTTTCATCCCTGATTTTCTGCTATCCATTGGCCATTCACTAGTGCATTATTTAATCTAGAGTTGTTAGTGTAGTTTCTATGTTTTGTTATGTTGTTGATTTCTAAATCATTCCATTATAATCTGATGCAGTGCAAGGTATTATCTCTAATTTTTTGTATGTACTAAGTATTGCATTGTAGACTAAGATGTGGTCTTTTGGAAAAAATGATCTGGGAGCTGCTGACAAGAAAGTGTATTTCATGATTGCTCAGTATAGTTTTTATGTTTTTTACTGTTTTTCCTAGTTTGTCTGGGAAGGAAAAGGAAAAGTGTGTGAAAAGTTGCAGCAATACAGGAATGATGGTAATCTCTTTGAAGACTCCCCATTTGTGCTGTTTATTACCTTGAAATAATAGTCTCATCTACTTTTTTTACTTTGTTTATAACCAAAAAAGTAAAATGTGACACTAGGAACCCAAAACGTGGAACCTTGCTCGACAATATTGCTGAGAGTGAAAGAGAACATATGGTTTCAACTGGTAGTAAAAGCCATGTCAAGGAAAAGAGCTTGTGTGATGCTCCCCTGTCATCGCCTGTCCAAAAGGTAAGATGTCTTTTAATACCTGTTTTCCATCCCTTTTTAAAATTTATTGTCTCCCCTATCCTCATAATGATGGCAGTGATCCTAAAAAGATATATGAGGCCCCTACTAGATCACAATAGAAAATAAGTACAGCACCAAGAGAGACATATGTAGAGGATGGAGATTTCTATAAGTTGATGGGAGTAAATAAATTTTGGGTATCCTTACTGTGGAAGGAACAAATTAGAGTGAAAATTAAATGAGTAGTTAGTTGAACCTGAAGGTGAGATGGACGGAAAATGGGAAGTATTCTTTATAAAGAGCAAATGTAAATATGTAGATTGAATAAGAGAGTGAAGACAAAGGATGTAATGAAAACCCAACAAAAATAGTGGAGTTAAGGATAGCAAAAGTGTGGACTAGATTCCCCTGAAAGACTCAAGATTCATTATAAGTAAGAAGTGGAAGAAAATATACTTCTCACTTCTTTTATATTTAATGATTTTATATATAGTTCATAGGTGGATAGGTCTGTGAGGGGAATTCTGGAATCATTGAAAATTATCCCAGCTATGACATTTAAGTTGACCCGTAAAGGAAGAGAAGGAGCCAGATTCATAAATGTATAAGAGGAAGAACTTCTGCACACAATGAAAATTTGTCTTCCATTGTTCACCTTACATACTGGCGTGAGTGGAAAGCAGGGTGTGAGATAACATCACCAACATCATTTTATGATTATACAGTATAAAACACATAAAAATATATGCCTACACATTTAGATACTTAATAAAAATTTCTTTACTTCCCTTCTTATTGATACTTGGAATACATATTGTATCCTAGCACTAAGGAATTGAAGACTGAAAATAAAAAGAGGGTCAAAGTTTCGTACCACAGCACATTTGTTATAGAGGATAGAGTGTTTCTGTGTGTCATACTCCTATTTGTGTATAACTTAGTTTGATGAATGTCAGTCTCAAAATATAACCTTACCATTTCCTCTTCCTTCAGATTTTTTCCTCACCCTTCCCACTTATGGTCTTCCTACACATTTCATGATGACCATTTTCACATATGACCTGTTTACTTCTGAGTCTGGCTTATTTTGTTTAACACGATCCCATCCAGTTCCAACCATTTCCCTGTACATGGCACCATTTCTATGGCTGAATAATAATCCATTGTTTGTATGACGACTGTATTTTTTCAATACCAGTGAGCATTGGTATAACTGGGCCATGGGAAATTTTATTTTTAATTTGAAGATTAACCTCCATTCTGCTTCCTGTAGTGGAAGTAATAATATGCATCCTCAGGAAGAGTACTGATAGATTCCTATTATGGAGATCCTCGTGAGTATTTATTGTGTTTTCTTGAGTATTGCTTGCTGAATTGGGTAAGATGGAATCTCAACATAATTTTGACTTGCATGTTCCTTATGGCAAAAGATATTGAATCTTTTTTCATGTAAGAATTGACCAATTATACCTTTCCTTTAGTTAACTGTCTGTTCATTTGCCATTGGTTAAAAGGGTTGTTTGTCCTTCCAGTGCTGAATTCCTTTAGTTGTTTATATATTTAGTATGCTAATCCTGTGTCAAAACTTAACTGGCATGCATTGTCTCCCGTGGTATACACTGTCTCATCACTCTTTTAGTTGTTTCCTTTGCTCTTCAGAAGGCTTTATTTTGATGCACTCCTGTTTATCTCTTTGTGCTGTTATTTCCTCAGCAGTAATATTCTTCTTCCTAAAGCCATCCTCCATGTCTATATGCTGAGATGTTTTCCCAAATCTTGCAAATAGTTGTAGGTTTCTGTTCTTATATCTAGGTTTGTTAAAGCTTTTGTATTGTCTTCTTCATGTGGAGAAATAGAGATCTACTTCCATTCTTCTACATATGACATCCACTTTCCTGAGACCTTTGCTTTTGCTCCTACATTGCATTAAACATGTACATGATAGTGAGGTTCATACTGATATAATCATAAATGTATGTTTTTTATACCATTTCAGACCCTGGTTCCTCCCATTCCTTTCCCTCACCTTCTTCTACTGCACTGATGTATCTTCCAGTCATTTATTTATTTATTTTTAATTCATAGTTATACATAAAAGGTGGATCTTCTATCTTGTATTTCCTTACATGAAGAGTAATATTGTCAAATTCCTTCCAAGTTCCCTTCCCTGCCTGATCCCTTCTCCCTCCCCATTTAGCTCTTTCCATTTTATTAATCTCTCATTGAACTTAATCATATCCATTCCTACTTGTTCCTCTTTGTTTACTTTAGCTTCCCTGTATGTGAGGAAACTTTTGAAATCAGTTTTCTCATATGACTTATTTTATTTAGCATGATATTCTCTAGTTTTATACATTCATTGACAAATGGCATTATTTCATTTCTTAAGACAGAGTTACACTTCTTTCTGTTCATATACCACATTTTATAATCCATTCAATATGTCTTGACTACTCTGATTTGTGTTGGGATAGACATTGATGTAATTGTATCCCTGTTGTCTGCGGAGTTTACAACTTGTGGATATGTACCTGGGATAGGAATTGCTAGATCACATGGTGGTTCCATTTCTAGTTTTTGAGGAATTTTCATATGAATTGCCAGAGTGGTTGCACTAATTTGTGCTCCCACCAACAATGTGTGAGTGTACCTTTCCCCCCACATTCTTACCAACATTTATTACGAATATTCTTGATGATTTCCATTCTTTCTGTGAAGAGAAGAAAGCTCTGCAGTTTTCACTTGACTACTAGATACTTTGAACATTTTCTTCATGTATATTTGACCATGTGTGTTTCTTCTCTTGAGGTATGTCTGTCAAGTTCTTATTAATTGGATTAATTGTATTAGATGTTAAGTGTTTTGAGTTCCATATACATTCTTGTTTTTAATGCCCTCTCAGAGGAGTAGTGGACAAATATTTCCTCCTATGTTGTGGATTCTCTATTCATGCACTTTATCACTTCCTTTGCTGCCAGCACTTATCAAAAAAAGAAGTTGACTTTTCCCATACATATGTTTTTGGCACTTGTGTCCAAATATCAGATGACTGCCAGGTGGGTTCTTCTCTGTAACTTCCATCAATTCTGTTTTGTGTTTCTGGTTTAGTGCCATTTTCATGCTGTTTTCCTGATGATTACTGTGTCTTTTGCTTTGAAATTGAGTATTGTGATGCCTTCTTCTTTGCTCTTATGTCTCAGGTTTCCTTTGTGTATTTTTGGTCTGTTTTTCATCCATATGGATTTCAGAATAATTTTTCCAGTTGCGTGAATACTTCGATGGAGGTTTGATAGGGATTGCATAAAATCTGTGAGCCACTTTCTGTACTTGGCTATCTTCCCCAAATAAGGTTGCCTTTTAATTAATATATGAGGAGACTCTATCTTCTTCAGTTTTTTTCATTGTTCTGCAATTATCCTTGAATATTTGCATCACCTGCTTGGTTTCCTTTCTTCTTGTCTATTGTTTTTTTTTTTTTTTTGCATGTATTATGAGTTTCAGTTATCCTGATTTCATTTTCAGTGGGATTGTATTTTTTTAAGTTATTTAGTTGTAAATGTATTGAATACCTTCATTTTTCTTATTTATTTTTATATGGTACTTAGAATTGAACCTGGTGCCTCACACACACCAGGCTAGTGTTCTACCACCAAGCCCAAACCAGCCCTCAGTTTGATTGCTTTTGTTGTGTAGAAATATTATTGATACTTGTTGTTTTTGTTTTTTGCTACTTTGCCAAATTTGTTTATCACATATTAAAATTTTTCTGGTAGATCCTGTATGATCTTCCTTCAAAGAATGTCAGTAATCAGTAAATAGGGATAATTTGACTTCTTACCTTGTATATGCTTCCCTTGTCTAATTGCTCTGATTAAAATGTCAGGCAGTATTTTGTATAGGAGAGATGAGCATGCACATGTTTTACTTGTTCTGATTTTAGAGGAAATGCTGTAGACTTTTCACCATTAAGTGTGCCCCTGGCTTTGGGTTTGGCATACATGGCCTTTGTATTACTATAAAAAGTTCCTGCTGTTTCTAGCTTCTTAAGACTTTTCTCATGAAGGAACTTTGAATTTTGTCAAAGGCTTCTTATACATCGGTTGTGATGATCATGAGGTTTTTGTTTGTGATTCCTCTGTGTGATGTACTACATTAGTTTGCATGTGTTGACTTGTCTTTGAGTTTTTGGATTTAAACCAATTTTATGATGGTGTATGATCATTTAAATGCGATATTAAAATTGTTTTGAAGTATTGCATGAGCATGTTCGAAAATATCTTAAAAATATTATTAAATAAGGTTTTCCTTGTTTTTTTTCCTTGGCAGTTTTGCTATAAGGATGACATTGCCTTCATATAATGCCATTTTTGTCAATTTTCTCCCCTTTTTTAATTGCCATCTATTTTTTGAGAAACATCAGCATTAGTTCTTGTATCTTTTCTCTCTTTTCCTTGTTTAGTTTGGTTCAAGATTCTTAATCTTGTTATATCTTTTCAAAGACCCAACTCCTTGTTTCATTTATCATTGGTATTAGTCATTGTTTTTTTGTAGTTCATAAATTTTGGCACAACTATTTATCCTTTGTTTTATTCTGCTGGGTTTGGCATTGGTTTGTTCTTCTTTCCCTAAGTCCTTGAAATTTATCCAAATGTGAATTATTTGAGTTTCTTCTGATTTATAAGTAAGATAACCATATTTATAAATTCCTTCTTAGTGCTGCTTACAATGTATCTCATATATTCTGGTTTTTTTCTTTTTTTCAATTGAATCAAAGGGACTTTTAATGCTTCCCCCAATTTCTTTGATGACACATTGTTCATGCAAAAGTACATTTCTCACTGTGTAAGGGATTGTAGTGTTTCTGTGTTTTTCTTGGTGTGTGTTTGAAATATTCTTTCCTGTGATCTGATATTATGCAAGGAATTACATTCATTGCTTTTGTGTATTTGCTAAGAATAACTTTCATGACAATTCCAGTCTTCTTTAGAGAAAATTCTATGTAAATAATGATTATTCTAATGTTGTCTGAGGAAGTATTGCATAGACATCCATCTGTACAGTCCTTTTGATCAAACGTACAGTTGAACTCCGTTGAATGTTGAGTTTTTTTTCTGGATGCCATAGGTTTTGTTGAGAGTGGTATATTGAAGTATACTTATGGTACATGGCCTATCTGTCCCTTTACTTTTAGTATTTTTTGATTCATGAAATGTGGGGCACTAGTGTTCAAGGTGTAAATGTTTGCAATCATTAAACATTCTTTTTGGCCTATTCCTTTTACCAATAGTTATTGATCTTCTTTGTCACCTGTGGCTAATTTTGACTTGAAGTCTACTTTGATAAACATGAGAATACCCACCTCACCTTGCTTTTGGCTTCCATTTATATGAAAAGGATATACCATTTTCCATCCCTTCATACTGTGAGTCTCTTTGCCTGTGATGTGTATTTCTTGCAGACAAGATACAGTTGCCTCTTGATTTTTTTCACTCACTATTTCACTTAATGCCTTTAATTGTAGAATCAAGCCCATTTACATTCAGTGTGAAGGGTAGACAGGGATGTATTTCCTCATGTCCTTTTGCTTGATTTTTAAATTTAGAGTCACTATTTATTGACATTTGCTTATCTAATTTAGTGATATTTATTTTTCACATGTGCATCTTATTTTCATCTTCTTTTTATGTAGGATCCTTTTGAGAACCTTCTGCAGTGCTGCCTTATTGTCCATGAATTGTTTCAGTACTCTTATGAAATTGATTTATGGGTGTTAATTTTGTATGCCTCTAAACTGGTAAATTTTTCAGGAGTTCTAGAATTTTCTCTGGTGCATTCCTTTTGGGTCTTACAGGTATACAATCTGTCCTCACCTAACAGACCTAGTTTTAGCTCTTCTTTCCTGTGTGTATCCCTTTTCTTGCTCTCTTTGCCTAATATCTCTGGCTAGGGTTACATGGACTCTGTTGAACAGAAGTGGCTAAAGGGCATCCCTATCTTGTTCCAATTTTTAGAAGGCATGCTTTATTTTTTCTACATTTAAAATGGTGTTGATATTAAGTTTTTGAGTTGTTTATATGTCCTAGAGATTCAGGCTTTATCTTACGTGCTTGTGGTTAAGATGTTCCTTCCATCTGTAGGCTCTCTCTTCTCATTATTTATTGTTTCTTTTGCTGAGAAGAAGCTTTATAGTTTGAACATGTCCCGTTTATTGATTCTTGATTTAACTTCTCATACCTTTAGGAGTCTTGTTCAGGAAGTCAGATCCTAGGCAATCATGGTGAGTATTGGGCCTACTTTTTCTTCTAGGAGTTGCAGGGTCTCTGTTCTACTGTCTGATTTGATCGACCTTGAATTGAGTTTCATGAAGGGTGAGAGATAAAGGTTTACTCTCATTTTTTTACACATGGCTTTCAATTTTTTCCCAGCACCATTTGTTGAAGAGGCTCTTTCCTTCAATGAATGTTTTTGGCACCTTTGTCTAGTATGGTACAATTTTATTTATGTGGGTTTGTCTCTGTGTCTTCTATTCTGTGTCTTTGGTCTATTTTCCTGTTTGGTGCCCATACCATTATGTTTTTTTTTTTTTTTTTTTTTTTTTTTTTTTGTCCTTTACTATAGGTATAGTATAGTTTGAGTTCCAGAATTGTGTCTCGTGCTTCACTTCCAATAGTGATTTTCAAGAATACAAGCAACAATAAATGTTGATGAGAATGTGGGAAACTTATGTACTGCTGGTGGAAAACAAAATTGTGCAACATTATTGAAAGCACTATGAAGATTCCTCAGAAACCTTGGAAAGGAACCAACATTTGACCCAGTTATCCCACTACTGGGCTTATACTCAAATTTTATAAAATCAGCATACTAGAGTGACACAGTCACATTAATGTTTATAAAACTCAACTCACAATAGCTAAATTATTGAATGAACTCAGGTTCCCCTCTACAGATGACTGGATAGAGAAAATGTGTTTTATAAAACACACACACACACACACACACACACACACACACTACATACATACACACAAACATACAGAGACACATATGCGTGTGCCAAGGAGTATTACTCAGCTTTATTTTTATTTATTTATTTATTTTTTTTATTGTAAACAAAAGGGATTCATGTTATTTCCCTGTTTGTACATGGAGCCAAGGCATACCCTTTGTGTAATCACAAATTTACACAGAGTGTTGTTGTTTGATTCATTCTGTTATTTTTTCCCTTCCCCCCCACCCCTCTTTTCCTTCTATACAGTCCTTCCTTCCTCCACTCTTGCCCCCCTGCTTAACCCTAACCCTAAACCTAACCCTAACCATAACGCTAACCCCTCTCACCCCCCATTATATGTCATCATCCGCTTATCAGGAAGATCATTTGTCCTTTGGTTTTTTGAGATAGGCTTATCTCACTTAGCATGATATTCTCCAGTTTCATCCATTTGCCTGCAAATGCCATAATTTGATCATTCTTTATGGCGGAGTAATATTCCAATGTATATATATGCCACAGTTTCTTTATCCATTCATCAACTGAAGGGCATCTAGGTTGGTTCCACAATCTGGCTATGGTGAACTGAGCAGCTATGAACATTGATGTGGCTGTATCTCTGTAGTGTGCTGATTTTAAGTCCTTTGGGTATAGGCCAAGGAGTGGGATAGCTGGGTCAAATGGTGGTTCCATTCCAAGCTTTCTGAGGAATCTCCACACTGCTTTCCAGAGTGGCTGCACTAATTTGCAACCCCACCAGCAATGTATGAGTGTACCTTTTTCCCCACATCCTCGCCAACACCTGTTGTTGCTTGTGTTCTTGATAATCACCATTATATTTGGGGTGAGATGGAATCTTAGGGTAGTTTTGATTTGCATTTCTCTTATTACTAGAGATGTTGAACATTTTTTCATATATCTGTTGATTGCTTGTAGATCTTCTTCTGTGAAGTGTGTGTTCATTTCCTTAGCCCATTTGTTGATTGGATTATTTGTATTCTTCGTGTAGAGTTTTTTGAGTTCTTTATAGATTCTGGAAATTAGCGCTCTATCTGAGGTATGGTTGGCAAAGATATTCTCCCACTCTGTAGGCTCTCTCTTCACATTTCTGATAGTTTCCTTTGCTGAGAGAAAGCTTTTTAGTTTGAATCTATCCCAGTTGTTGATTCTTGCTTTTATTTCTTGTGCTATGGGAGTCCTGTTAAGGAAGTCTGATCCTAAGCCAACAAGTTGAAGATTTGGACCTACTTTTTCTTCTATAAGATGCAGGGTCTCTGGTCTGATTCTGAGGACCTTGATCCATTTTGAGTTGAGTTTTGTGTAGGGTGAGAGATAGGGGTTTAATTTAATTCTGTTGCATATGGTTTTCCAGTTTCCCCAGCACCATTTGTTGAAGAGGCTACTTTTCTCCATTGTGTATTTTTGTCCCCTTTGTCTAGTATGAGAACATTGTATTTATTTGGTTTGTGTCCATGTCCTCTATTCTGTATCATTGATCTACCTGTCTATTTTGGTACTAATACCATGCCGATTTTGTTACTATTGCTTTGTAGTAGAGTTGAAGATCTCAAATTGCAATATCCTCTGCTTCACTCTTTCTACTGAGGATTGCTTTAGCTATTTTGGTTTTCTTATTCATCCAGATGAATTTCATAATTGGTTGCTCTATTTCTGTAAGGTACATCATTGGGATTTTAATTGGAATTGCATTGAATCTGTATAGCACTTTTGGTAGTATGGCCATTTTGACAATATTATTTTTGCCTATCCAAGAACATGGGAGATTTTTCCATCTTCAAAGGTTTTCTTTAATTTCTTTCTTTAGTGTTCTGTAGTTCTCATTGTAGAGGTCTTTCACCTCTTTTGTGAGATTGATTCCCAAGTATTTTATTTTTTTCGATGCTATTGTGAATGTGGTAGTTTTCCTTACTTCTCTTTCTAAAAGTTTTCTGGTGGAATTTCCAGGTTTCTCTAAATATATAATCATGTCATCAAGGAACAAGGATAGTTTGAGTTCTTCTTTTCCAATTTGTATTCCTTTAATTTCTTTGGTTTGTCTAATTGCTCTGGCTAGAGTTTCAAGGACGATGTTGAATAAAGTGGTAAAAGAGGGCATCCCTGCCTTGTTCCAGTTTTTAGGGGGAATGCTTTCAGTTTTTCACCATTGAGAATGATATTGGCCATGGGCTTAGCATAGATGGCCTTTACAATGTTAAGGAATGTTCCCACTACCCCAATTTTTTCTAGTGTTTTGAGCATGAAGGGATGCTGTATTTTATCGAATGCTTTTTCTGCATCTATTGAAATAATCATGTGATTCTTAACTTTAAGTCTGTTGATATGGTGAATGACATTTATTGATTTCTGGATGTTGAACCAACCTTGCATCCCTGGGATAAAACCCACTTGATCATGGTGCACTATCTTTTTAATATATTTTTGTATGTGATTTCCTAAAATTTTGTTGAGATTTTTTGTGTCGATGTTCATTAAGGATATTGGTCTGAAATTTTCTTTCCTGGATATGTCTCTGTCTGGTTTAGGTATGAGTGTGATATTGGCTTCATAGAATGAGTTTGGGAGGGTTCCCTCCTCTTCTGTTTCATGGAATAGTTTGAGGAGTATTGGAATGAGCTCTTCTTTAAATGTTTTGTGGAACTCGGCTGAGAACACATCTGGTCCTGGACTTTTCTTTTTTGGTAGGCTTTTGATGACCTCTTCTATTTCATTGCTTGAAATTGATTCATTTAAGTTGTGTATATCCTCCTAGTTCAGTTTAGGTAATTCATATGTCTCTAGAAACTTGTTGGTGTCTTCGAGGCTTTCTGTTTTTTTGGAATATAGATTTTCAAAACAGCTTCTAATTATGTTTTTTATTTCACTCGTTTCTGTTGTGATATTTCCTTGTTCATTCTGAATTTTAGTTATTTGAGTTTTCTCCCTCTTTCTCTTTGTTAGTGTGGCTAAGGGTTTATCAATTTTGTTTATTTTTTCAAAGAACCAACTCTTTATTTTGTTAATTTTTCTGATTGTTTCTTTTGTTTCAATTTTGTTGATTTCGGTTCTGATTTTAAGCATTTCCTGTCTTCTACTACTTTTGGTGTTGTTCTGCTCTTCTTTGTCTAGGGCTTTGAGCTGTAGTGTTAAGTCGTTTATTTGTTGATTTGTACTTCTTTTGTTGAATGCACCCCATGAAATAAATCTTCCTCTAAGTACTGCTTTCATAGTGTCCCTGAGATTTTGATATGAAGTGTCTTTGTTCTTGATTACTTCTAAGAATTTTTTTATTTCCCTCCTGATGTCTTCTGTTATCGATTCATCATATAATAGTTTATTTTTTAATCTCCAGGTATTGGAGAAATTTCTGTTTTTTATTCTGTTTTATTTCTAATTTCAATCTATTATGATCTGATAGAGTACAAGGTAGTATGTCTACCTTCTTGTGTTTGCTGACCGTAGCTTTGTGGCATAAAATATGGTCTATTTTAGAGAAAGATCCATGTGCTGCTGAGAAGAAAGTGTATTTGTTCTTTGTTGGATGGTATATTCCATATATGTCGGTTAAGTCTAAATTGTTGATTGTGTTATTTAGATCTGTGGTTTCTTTGTTCAATTTGTGTTTGGAAGATCTATCCAGTGGTGAGAGAGGTGTGATAAAATCCCCTCTTATTATTTTGTTGTGGTCTATATGATTTCTGGAATTGAGAAGGATTTGTTTGACGTACATTGATGAGCCAATGTTTGGGGCATAGATATTTATGATTGTTATGTCTTACTGATTTATACTTCCCTTAAGCAGTATGAAATGTCCTTCTTTATCCCTTCTGACTAACTTTGACTTGAAGTCCACATTATCTGAAATGAGGATGGATACTCCAGCTTTTTTGCTATGTCCATGTGCATGGTATGTTTTTCCCCATCCTTTCACCATTAGTCTATGGGTATCTCTTTCTATGAGATGAGTGTCTTGGAGGCAGCATATTGTTGGATTTTTCTTTTTAATCCAATCTGCCAGCCTGTGTCTTTTGATTGATGAGTTCAGGCCATTAACATGTGAGGTTATTATTGTGATATGATTTGTGTTCCCAGTCATTTAACTCATTTTTATTTTTCGACATGATTTGTTTTCTCCTTTATTTGGCTATTCCTTTAGGCTAGTTCCTCCCGTTGCTGATTTGCATCGTTGTTTTTCATCTCTTCCTCATGGAATATTTTGCTGAGAATGTTCTGTAATGCCAGCTTTCTTTTTGTAAATTCCTTTAGTTTTCATTTATCATGGAAGGATCTTATTTCGTCGTCAAATCTGAAAGTAAGTTTTGCTGGGTATAAGATTCTTGGTTGGCATCCATTTTCTTTCTGGACTTGGTAAATGTTGTTCCAGGCCCTTCTAGCTTTTACGGTCTGGATTGAAAAATCTGCTGATAATCCGTATTGGTTTCCCCCTGAATGTAATTTGATTCTTTTCTCTCGCGGCCTTTAGAATTCTGTCTTTATGTTGTATGTTAGGTATATTCATTATAATGTGCCTTGGTGTGGTTCTGTTGTAAGTTTGTATATTTGGAGTCCTATAAGCCTCTTGTACTTGGTTTTCCATTTCATTCTTCAGATTTGGGAAATTTTCTGATATGATTTCATTGAATAGATTGTTCATTCCTTTGGTTTGTTTCTCTAAGCCTTCCTCAATCCCAATAATTCTTAAATTTGGCCTTTTCATGATATCCCATAATTCTTGTAGATTCTGTTCATGATTTCTTACCATCTTCTCTATTTTGCCACTTTGTTTTCAAGATTCAATATTTTGTCTTCAATGTCTGAGGTTTTGTCTTCCAGGTGTTCTATCCTATTGGTTATGCTTTCTATGGAGTTTTTAACTTGGTTTATTGTTTCCTTCATTTCAAGGATTTCTGTTTGTTTGTTTTTCAGTATCTCTAACTCTTTATTGAAATGATCTCTTGCTTCCCGTATTTGGTCTTTTAACTGTTGATTGGTGCGATCATTTAATGCCTGCATTTGCTCTTTCATCTCCTCCTTCAATGCCTGCATTTGCTCTTTCATCTCCTTGTTTGTTTCCCTGATTGTTTTAATTATGTACATTCTGAACTCCCTTTCTAACATTTCTTCTGCTGTGCTGTCATGGGGTTTTATTGATATAATATCTAGGTTTGTTTGGGACATTTTCTTCCCTTGTTTTCTCATATTGGTCAGATATCAGTGGGACTCTGAGATATTGCAGATTTCCTCTATTGGCTTATAGTGTCCCTGTAGATTTCCAGTATATCACCTCCCAGCCTTCAGTAGCCTGAAGTCTTGGAGGAACTTGATAATGCAGTGCTTCAGAAGAAAGCTGCCCCTAGCCTGCTACTGGTTCCAGAGCTGGAGCTGTCTCTGTGTGGAAAGACTCTCACTGGGCAGCCTGCTCCTAGAAGCTGGCCCGTGGAAGGAGCCTGCTGCTGGAGGGTGCAGGGCTTCTTGGAGAATTCTGTGGCTGCCCTGCCCTGGTTCTAGAGACTACCTGCAGGCCAGAGTTCACCATTTGCTCTGCGACCTGGGCTGGCTCTGTGCAGAAAGGCTCTTACTGGGCAGCCTGCTCCGAGAAGCTGGCTGTGGAAGGAGCCCGCTGCCGGAGGGAGTAGGCCTGCCTGGGGAAGACTCTAGCTGCCCTGCCCTGCTCTGAGAAACAGCCCCTGTCCGGACCTGCTGCCCGGGCGAGCTTCACCCGGTGGGGGAGACTCACCCCATGGCCCTATTTTAGTCCAAGACTCTCAATGCCTCCCCCTCTCAAATCTTGGGTTCTGGAGGGATAGGAGATGCAGTCACCCTCCAGTCCGACATCTTGGATCACCCCGTGGAAGGAGCCTGCCGTCGTAGGGAGCAGGGCTGCTTGGAGAAGTCTCTGGCTGCCCTGCCCGGGTCCCAGAGGCTGCCTGTAGGCTGGAGCTTGCTGCTGGCTCCGGGACTTGGAGCTGGGTCTGTGCAGAAAGGCTCTCACTGGGTGGCCTGCTCCGAGAAGCTGGCCATGAAAGGAGCCCACCGCTGGAGGGAGCAGGGCTGCCTGGGGAAGTACCTGGCTGCCGTGCCCTGGTCCATGAAGGTGCCTGTGGGCCGGAGCTCGCCGCTGACTGCGCGACCCGGAGCTGGCTCTTTGCAGAAAGGCCTTACTCAGCTTTAAAGAAGAATAGTGTTTTGGTCTTTGCTGGTAAATGGATGCAGCCTTAGAATATCATTTTGTGTGAAATAAGCTAAAAGCAAAAAGCTAAAGGCCCAATTTTCTCTGATGTGCAGATGTTAGTTCACAATAGCGGGGTAGAGAGGAAAGAATATTGTTACTTTATATCACGTAAAGCAGAGTGAAGGGACAGGAAGGGGTATGGGCCTAGGAAGCATAATAGAGTGAAACAGGCATTATTTTCCTCATGTACATATCTGACTGCATGACCGAAGTGATCCTACAATATGTAAAATCAGAAGAATCATAACTTACCCTCCATTTATGTATGATCTATCAAAATGTACGAATGCATTCTACTGTAATGTACAACTAATGAGAACAACAAGAAAAAAAAGAATGATTTGGACTTAGATTTAGTATGAATAGCTTTTACAATGTTCAGATATATTCCTTCTATCTCTGTTTTCTTATGTTTTGAATCTTTATCTTTTCAAATGCTTTTGCTGTATCTATTGAGATAATCATGTGATCCTTGTCTTTATGTGTACTGATGTGGAGAATTACATGTATTGATGTGTATATGTTGAACCAACCTTGCATCCCTGTGAAAAAACCCACTTGATCATGTTGTGCTATCATTTTAATAAGTTTTGGTATCAATTTCCCAGTAGTTTATTCAGAATTTTTGCATTCATGTTCTCAGGATTATTGACCTGAAGTTTTCTTTCCTTGATGTGTCTTTGTTTTTCAAATCATGGTGATACTAGGTTCACAGAATGACTTTGGATGATTACCCTCCTTTTATTTTTCATATAATTGAGGAGGATTGATGTTAGTTCCTCTTTGAATGTCTAGTTGTGCTTGGGTGAGATTCCATTGGGTCGAGGGTTTTTCTTTGTTGGCAGATTTTTGAAAGTATGTTCAATTTTATTGCTTGATATTGATGTGTTAAAATGTTCTGTGACTGAAAGGCTCAGAATAGGTAGGTAATCTTTCTCTAGAAAATTGTCAGTGTCTTCATGATTTCTATTTTATTGGAGTATGAGTTTTCAGAAATATTTCTGATTATCATCTGAATTTCCTTTTATTCTGTAGTGATATTTCCTTTTCCTTCACAAATTGTAGGAATTTGATTTTTTTCCTTCATTCTTGGTTCATCTAGGTTGAACTTTTATCAAGTACATGTTTGTTTTAATAACCAATTTTTTATCAATTGTTTTGAAACTTTGTTTCATTGATGTTGGCTCTGATTGTAATGATTTCCAGTCTTGTTCAACTTTTAGTGTTGATTTCTTCTTCTCATTCCAGGGCTTTGAGATGTAATGTTAGGTTATTAGTTGACTTTCTATTCTTTTAATGAATCTGGTGAGTGCTATGAAGTTTATTCTTAGAACCACCTTCAGAGAGCTTCAGAGATTTGGATATGTATTGCCCCTATTCTCATTTACATTTAATCATTTTAAACTTTCATCCCTGATATTCTGCTATCCATTGGTCATTTAGTAGTGTATTATTTAATCTGGAATTGTTAGTGTAGTTTCTGTTTTGTTATGTTGTTGATTTCTAAACCATTCCATTATAATCTGATGCAGTGCAAGGTATTATTTCTAATTTTTTGTATGTACTAAGTATTGCATTGTAGGTTAAGATGTGGTCTTTTTGAGAAAATGATCTGGGTGCTACTGAGGAGAAAGTGTTATTTCATGCTTGCTCATTACACTTTTCATTTTTTTTTGTCTCTCCTAGTATGTCTGTGAAGGAAAAGGAGAAGTGTGTGAAAAATTGCAGCAATCCAGGAATGATGGTAATCTCTTTGAAGACTCCCAAATTGTGCTGTTTATTACCTTGAAATAATAGAGAATTTCATCCATTCTTTTTTTTTTTTTTTAGTTTGTTTTATTACCATAAAAGTACAATGCGACCCTGGGAACCCAAAACATCAAGCTTTGCTTGACAAGAATATATCTGAGAGTGAAAGAGAGCATATGGTTTCAATTGCTAGTGTAAGCCATGTCAGTGAAAAGAGTTTGTATGACGCTCCCTTTTCATCACCTGTCTCAAAGGTAAGGTGTCTTTTAATACTTGTTTCCATCTCCTTTTTAAATTTATTGCTTCCCATGGCCTCATAATGATGGCAATGATCCTAAAAAGAAATATGCGGCCCCTACTAGATCACAATAGAAAATAAGTGCAGCACCAAGAGAGACATATGTAGAGGATGGAGATTTGTATAAGTTGGTGGGAGTAAATAAATTTTGGGTATCCTTACTGTGGAAGGAACGAATTAGAGTGAAAATTAAATGAGTAGTTAGTTGAACCTGAAGGTGAGATGGACGGAAAATGGGAAGTATTCTTTATAAAGAGCAAATGTAAATATGTAGATTGAATAAGAGAGTGAAGACCAAGGATGTAATGAAAACCCAACAAAAATAGTGGAATTAAGGATAGCAGAAGTGTGGACTCAATTCCCCTGAAAGACTCAACATTCATTATAAGTAATAAGTGGAAGGAAATGTAATTCTCAATTCTTTTATATTTGAAGAGTTTATATATAATTCAGAGGTGGATAGATCTGTGAGGGGAATTCTGGAATCATTGAAATTTATCCCAGCTCTGACATTTAAGTTGACACATAAAGGAAGGGAAGGAGCCAGATTCATAAATGTGTAAGAGGAGAACCTTCTGCACAGAGTGAAAATTTGTCTTCCATCATTCACCTCACATTGTGTAGTGACTGGGAAGCAGGGTGCGAGATAACATCACCAAAGTCATTTTATGATTATATAGTAAAGAAACACATAGAAATATATGCCTACACATTTTAGATACTTAATAAAAAAATTTCTTTACTTCCCTTCTCATTGATACTTGGAATACATATTGTATCCTAGCACTAAGGAATTATTGACTGAAAATAATTAAGAGGGTCAAAGTTTCATACCAGTGCAACATTTGTTGTAGAGGATAGAGGGTTTTGTTGTGTCATATTTGTATGTGTGTGTAACTTAGTTTGATGAATGTCAGTCTCAAAATATAGCCTTACCATTTTTCTTCCTTCCAATTTTTTCCTCACCCTTCTCACTTATAGTCTTCCTACACATTTCATGATGACCTTTTTCACATATGACATGTTTACTTCTGAGTCTGGCTTATTTAACACAATCCCATCCATTTCCATCCATTTCCCTGCACATGGCACCATTTCTATGGCTCAATAAGAATCCATTGTTTGTATGCTGACTGTATTTTTTCAATACTAGTGGGCAGTGGTATAACCGGGCCATGGGAAATTTTATTTTTAATTTGAAGAGAAACCTCCATTCTGCTTCCTGTAGTGGAAGTAATAATATGCATCCTCATGAAGAGTACTGATAGATTCCTATTACACAGATCCTCATCAGTGTTTACTTTGTGTATTCTTGAGTATTGCTTGCAGAATTGGGTTAAGATGGAATCTCAACATAATTTTCGCTTGCATGTCCCTTTGGCAAAAGACATTGAATCTTTTTTCACATAATAGTCGACTGGTTATAACTTCTTTAGTTAACTCTTTGTTCATTTGCCATTGGTTAAAAGGGTTGTAATGTCTTTCCAGTGCTGAATTTTTTTTTTTTAGTTTTTTGTATATTTAATCTAGTAATCATCTGTCAAGGAGTAAGTGGCTTGGTTCTTCTTTCATGCTATACACTCTGTTACTGGGTTCTGGGCTCTGCAGAATATTTTGTTATACATCAGTTACTCTCCCTCTTGCTATTATTTCCTTACCTGTATTATTCCTCTTCATAAAGTGTATTCTGTGCCTATATGCTGAGGTGTTTCCTCTAGATTTCCTGCCAGCAGTTGCCTTAATTCTGTTCTTATGTCCCTATACATTTTGTGTCATCTTCTACAGGTGTGAATTAGAGATCTCATTTTGTTCTTCTACAAATGAATATCCAGTTTGCCCAATGCCATTTTTTGGCTTTTGTATTGCATTAAATGTGTATATAATAGTTGGGTTCATATTGATATTAGGAAACATGAATTTTTTTACACTATTTCAGATCCTAATTCCTCCCTTTCCCTTCACTTACCCCTCATCATCTTCTACTCTAGTAGTCAACCTTCCACTCATTTATTTTTAGTTAATATATATTTTAATTAACATACATATTAATATATATTTATTTTTAATTAATATATATTAATTTATTTTTAATTAATATATAACATATATATAAAGGTGGAATTCTCCATTATGTATTTTCATGCATGAAGTTTAATTTCATCAGATTCCTTCTATGTGCCCTTGCCTTATGTAATACTCCTCAGTCCTCATAACTCTGTCTCATATTTCATTGTTTTTCCACTCTACTAATCTTCCCTTTAACTTTGTGATATCCATCCCACCTTTGTCCCTCTTGGTTTGCTTTATCTCCTGTCTCTGAGCAAAATCATTTCAACACTCAAATTTTTTATTTGACTTATTTCATTTATCCTGACATTCTCCTGTTGTAACCATGTATTGACAAATAGCATAATTTCATTCTTTAATACAAAGTAATACCATGTCATATATATATATATATATATAATGTCATATATGTATATATATAATTAATTATATATATAATGTCATATATATATATACAATGAATTTTATATTCCATTCATCACATCTTGGCTAATATGAGTTATGCTGCTATTGACCTTGATGGACTTGTATTCCAAATGTTCTGGTGATTTTACAAATTTTGTGTATACACCAAAGAGTGGAATAGCTGAATCCTATGATAATTTCATTCCTTGTCTGGGGGTAACTTTTATCCCCACATCCTCATCAACATTTAATATCATTTATATGCTTGATGGTTGCCATTCCAAATTAGAGGGAGGACATCTTTGTGGAGTTTTGACTTGCATTTTCTTCATTGCTAGATATTTTGAACATTTTTCATATATAATGAATTATTTGTGTTTCTTCCTTTTAGAAATGTCCGTTAAGTTCTTATCAATTGGGTTAATTGTATTTATGATGTTAAGTGTTTAGGGTTCTTTATATATTCTTGTTATTAATGCCCTCTGAGAGGATTAGTGCACAAAGATTTTCTCCTCTTTTGTGAACTTTCTTCCTGTTCTTTATTCTTTCCTTGGCTGCCAGCACTTTTAGAAAACAAAACAAAACAAAACTGTCTTTTCCTGTACTAATGTTTTTGGCCTTGTTTCCACGAATCAGACAACTCCAACCATGTGTGTTTGTCTCTGTGTGTTCAGTCAATTCTGGTTTGTATTTCTATTTTAATGCCAGCATCATGCTCTTTTCCCGATTGTTCCTCTGTGTTGTGGTTTGAAATTGGGTATTGTAATGCCTCCTGCATTGCTCTTATATCTCAGGTTTCCTTTGTCTATTGTTGGTCTGTTTTTCATCCATATGAATTTCAGAATAATTTTTCCAGTTCATGAATAGTAACTTAGGAGGTTTGATAGGGACAGCCTAAAAAATCTGTGAACCACTTTCTGTATTTGAATATCTTCCCCATATTCAGGGTGCCTTTGTTTTTGAATATAAGATGTCTCTCTACCTTGTGTTTTTCATCAATTTTGTTTTCATCATTCTGCAATTTTCCTTGAATAGTTTTTTCACCTCCTTGGTTTGAATTATTTCCATATATTTTTTTTTTTTGCATCTCTTGTGAGTAGTGTTGTTATCCTGATTACATTCTCACTGAGATTTACTTAGTTGTAGATGGACACAATACCTTTATTTCATTTATTTATTTTTATCTGGTATTGAGAATAGAAACCCATGCCTCACATGTGCCAGGTAAGTATTTTCTATCACTGAACCCAAACCCCATACCTCAGTGAGATTGTTTTTGTTGTATAGAAATATTATTTATATTTTTATGTTGATTTCATTTTCAGCTACTTTGCCAAATTTTTTAATCACATCTTACGTTCTTCTGGTAGAGCTTTTAGGACCTTCTGAAAGAGGATCAGATGATTTGTATATAGGGATAATTTGATTTGTTACTTTTTATTTCCTTCCCTTTTCTAATTGCTAAGACTAAAATTTCAGGTGCTATTTTGTATAGGAGTAGTGAGCATGCACATCTTTACTCCTTTCTTTTTATTTTCTTCCCTGTTCTAATTGCTGTAACTAGAATTTCAGGTGCTATTTTCTATAGGAGTGGTGAGCATGCACATCTTTTACTTGTTTCTGATTTTAGAGGAAATGCTGTAGATTTTTCACTATTCAATGTGCCATTGGCTTTGGGTTTGGCATACATAGCCTTTGTAATACTATAACAAGTTCCTGCTGCCCCTAGTTTCTTAAGACTTTTCTTATGAAGGGCTACTGAAGTTTATCAAAGACTTTTTCTACATCTATTGTGATGATCATGAGATTTTTGTCTTTGATTCTCTGTGTGGTGTACTATATGTATAGATTTGCACTTGTTGAACCATCCTTGCA
The DNA here is from genome assembly GCF_902686445.1 of Sciurus carolinensis. Taxonomy (NCBI): domain Eukaryota; kingdom Metazoa; phylum Chordata; class Mammalia; order Rodentia; family Sciuridae; genus Sciurus; species Sciurus carolinensis. Next base: position 102,927,953 of record NC_062217.1, read on the forward strand.
TTTTTGGAATTAAGTCAACTTCATGAGGTTGTGTGATCATTTTAATGTGTCGTTGAAATTGTTTTCAAGTATTTCATGAGGGTTTTTCAAAATAACTTCCTCAAGTATAATATTAAATACTTTTCTTCCCTTGTTTTGTTCTTATGCAGTTTTCCTGTTAGAGTGATATTGCCCTTATAGAACGAGGTTGTCAGGATCCTACCTTTTCTAGCCCATGTAATTGTATGAGGAGCATCAGTGTTAATCTTTGATGGTCTGGCAAAATTTAGTCATGGATCTGTCTGGTCCTGAGCTTTTGTTTTTGGTAGGCATTTCATTTCTGCTTCAGTATAATGGCATGCTGTGGGTCTATTTAGATATCCTGTATCCTATTGATTCAAGTTTTGTAGGTCATATTTGTCTAGAAATTTATCCATTTCTTCTACATTTTCTAGTTTATGCAATGTAAGTCATCCTAACAAGTCTATGGATTTCCCATTTATTGGCATTTCACTTTTCAAAATAGTCCCTAATGGTCCTCTGGATTTCAGAAGTGTCTAAAATCCACTTTTTTGTCTGTAGCTTTATTCATTTGTATCTTCTCTCTCTGTACTTTGGTTAGTTTGCTTCAGGGTTTACCAATCTTGTTTATCATTTCAAAGAACTGATTCTTTGTTTCATTTATCCTTTTTATTGTTCATTCATTTCCATTTCATTAATTTTGGCACTAATACTTATCATTTCTTTCATTGCACTGGACTTGGAATTACATTATTCTTGTTTCCCTGAGACCTCAGGATTCATCTATAGGTGAGTTAGTTGAGATTCCTCTGATTTTTTATGGTATGTATCTGTATTTAAAAATTTCCATCTTTGCCCTGCTTAACTTCTGGGATGTGTTTCTCTTTTTCAGTTGATTCTAAAAGACTTTTAGTACTTACCCCAATTTCTTTGATGGAACATTCTTCATGCAAAAGTGTATTGCTCATTCTCAAAATTTCTGTCATTTTCTTGGTATGGGTTTGAAATGGTATTTTTATTATGATCTGATAACATGCAAGGGATTAATTTGATTGCTTTGTGTATTTGCTAAGAATAGCTTTTATGGCCTAATTAGAGTCTGCTTTAGAGAAATTTCTGTGAAAAGAAAGAATATTCTCCTGTTGTCCAGGAAAATATTCCATAGACATCTGTATAGTCCTCTTGATCAAAAATGCAGTTGAACTCTCTAGTAACTGTTGACTTTTTGTATGGATGACATAGTATTGGTGAGAGTGGTATATTGAAGTCACACACACTGATTTTACTGGGGCCCATCTGTTACTTTATTTGAGTAGTTTTTGTCTCACAAAATTGGGGGCACTGATATTCAGGGCATAAACCTTTGCAGTCATTAAATACTCCTGTTGGATTATTCCTTTTACCAATAGGTAATTATCTTCTTTGTCATCTCTGGTTAACTGTGGCTTGAAGTCTGCTTTGGCAAATATGAGAAGAGCTACTGCTCCTTGCTTTGACTTCATTTATAGGAAATGGGAATACCATTTTCCATCCTTTCATTCTGTGAGTCTCTTTGCATGTGAGGTGTGTTTCCTGCAGACAAGATACTGTTGGATCTTGATTTTTTTCACATTTCATATTTTTTCGGTATTCTACTTAATGTCTTTTAATTGAAAAATCAAACCCATTTACATTCAGGATGAATGGTAGAGAGGTATATATTTCCTTGTGTCATTTTTCTTTATTTTCAGTTTGGATTCACTCATAATTCACACTTGCTTACCTACTCTGGTGAGATTTATTCTCTCACATGTATTGTCTGATTTTCATCTTCTTTTATACATGATATTCTTTTGATTACCTTTATCTGTGTTGCCTTATTTCCCATAAATTGTTTTAGTTTACTTTTATGAAATTGAATCATGGGTATTAATTTTGTATGCTGCTAGGTTAATGAATTTGCTCAGGTGTTCTGGAATTTTTCTGGTGCAGTTTTTTTTTTTTTTTTTTCTTTCTCCTTGTGGTGCTGGGTATTGAACCCAGGGCCTTGTGCATGTGAGACAGGTACTCTCAGCTGAGCTATATCCCCAACCCCACTTTTTTGGGTCTTCTAAGTGTAGAATTGTGTCACATTCAATTGGAGGTAGTTTTAACTGTTCTTTTCCTTTATGGATTTCTTTCTTTCTCTCTTTGCCTAACTCTGGCTAGAGTAATGTGGACTGTTTTGAACAGAAGTGGTAAAAGAGGGGATCCCTGCCTTGTTCTGGTTTTTAGGAGGAATGCTTTTAGTTTTTCTCCATTTAGAATGATGTTGGCCTTGGGTTTAGCATAAATAGCTTTTACAATGTTCAGATATGTACCTACTATCCCTCATTTTTCTTGTATTTTGAACCTTTATTTTTTCAAATGCTTTTTCTGCACCTATTGAGATAAGCACGTGATTCTTATCTTTATGTGTGTTGATGTGGTGAATTACATCTATTGATTCTGTATGTTGAACCGACTTTTCATCCCTGGGATGAAACCCAGGTAATCATGGTGCTCTATCATTTTTAGTGTGTTTTGGTATGAGATTCACCAGTATTTTGTTAAGAACATTTGCACTTATGTTCAACAGGGTTATTGGCCTGAAGTTTCCTTTCCTTTTGTGTCTTTGTCTGGTTTTGGAGTCAGGGTGATACTAGGTTCATAGAATGTGTTTGGTAGTGTTCCCTCCTATTTTTTTCTTACAATAGTTTGAGGAGGATGGATGTTAGTTCTTCCTTGAAGGTTTAGTTGTACTTGGCTGAGATTCCATCAGGTCCTGGGCTTTCTTTTTTGGTAGGCTTTTGATAGTATTTTAAATTTCATTGCTTGAAATTCATGTGTTAAAATTTTCTATGTCTTCCTGGCTCAATTTGGGTAGGTAATCTTTCTCTAGAAATTTGTCAATTTCAAGATTTTCTATTTGATTGGGGTATAAGTTTTCAAAATAGTTTCTGATCATCCTCTGAATTTCACTGTTGTCCATGGTGATATTTTCTTTTTTATCATGAATTTTAGAAAGTTGAGTTATTTCCTTTGTTCTCTGGTTAGTGTAGCTAGGGTTTTATCGATTTTATTGCTTTTTTTTTTTTCAAAGAACCAAGTTTTTGATCATTGGTTTTTTTTCAAATTTATTCTTTCAATTCCATTGATCTTGGCTCTAATTTTAATTATTTCCTATCTTGTGCTGCTTTTTGTATTTTTTTTTGTTCTTCTTTTTCCAGGGCCTAGAGATATAATGTTTGGTTATTTATTTGTTAGTTTTTTATTCTTTTTATAAAATTTAATTTATTTTTATTTTTTACAAACTGCATTTTGATTGATTGTAAACAAATGGGTTAAAACTTTTCCTTTCTATGGTTGTACATGATGTAGATTCACACCATTCATTTAATCATACATGTCCATAGGGTAATAATGTCTATCTCATTCCACTACCTTTCCTTCCCCTACCTGCTTCCCTCCCCCAATTTGCCTCTACACAGCCCAAAGTTCCTCTATTCTTCTCTTACCCCTGTTATGTATTGTCGTCCAATTATCAGAGAAAACATTCACCCTTTGGGTTTTTTTATATTGGCATATTTCACTTAGCATGATATTCTCCAATTCCATTCATTTATCTGCAAAATCCATAATATTATTCTTTATGACTGAATAATATTCCATTGTGTATATATATCACAGTTTCTTTATCCATTCATCTATTGAACAGTATCTAGGTTGGTTCCATAATGTAGCTATTGTGAATTGAGCTACTGTAAACATTGATGTGGCTGCTTTACTATAGTATGCTGATTTTAATTTTGGGGGGTATCAACTGAGAAGTAAGATAACTAAGTCAAATGGTGAGTTCATTCCAAGTTTTCTGAGGAATCTCCTTACTGCTTTCCATAGTGGCTGCACCAATTTGCAACTCCACCAGCAACGTTCGAATGTTCCTCTTTCTCCACATGTATGCCAACATTTATTATTGCTTGTACTCTTGATAATGCCATTATAATGCAAGTGAAATGATATGTTAGGGTGCTATTGATTTGCATTTCTCTAATTACTAGAGATGTTGAGCATTTTTCATATATTTGTTGATCACTTTTATATCTTCTGTGAAGTGTCTGCCAAGTTCCTTAGCCCATTTATTGATTGGGTTCTTTGTGTTTTTGGTGTAAAATTTTGTAAGTTCTTTATAAATTTTGGAGATTAGTGCTATATCTGGAGTGCATGTAGAAAAGATTTTCTCCCACTTTGTAGTCTCTCTTTTCACATTATTGGTTGTTTCCTTTGCTGTGAAAAAGGTTTTTTAGTTTGAATCCACCCCATTTATTGATACTTTCATTTTTTGCACATGGGGAGTCTTGTTAAGGACACCTGGTCCTAAGCCAAAGTGATGAAGATTTTGGCCTATTTTTCTTTCATTTTGTCCAGGATCTCTGGTCTAATTCATAGGTCCTTGATCCATTTTGAGTTGAGTTTTGTGAGGGTGAGAGATAGGGGTTTAATTTCATTTTACTGCATATGGATTTCTAGTTTTCCCAGCACCATTTGTTGCAGAGGCTATCTTTTCTCCATTGTATGTTTTTTGTTACTTTGTCTAGTATGAGGTAACTGTATTTATGTGGGTTCATCTCTATGTCTTCTATTCTGTACCACTGGTCTGCCTCTCTATTTTGGTGCCAATACCATGCCGCTTTTGTTACTATTGCTCTGTAGTATATTTCGATGTCTGGTATTGTGATAACTCCTGTATCACTTTTCCTGCTCAGGATTGTTTTGGCTATTCGAGGTCTCTTATTCTTCCAGATGAAGTTCATGATTGCTTTTTCTATTTCTGTGAGGAATATCATTGGGATTTTAATTGGAATTGTATTGAATCTGTATAGCACTTTGATAGAATGGCCATTTTGACAATATCAATTCTGCCTATCCAAGAACATGGGAGATTTTTCCATCTTCCAAGGTTTACTTCAATTTCTTTCTTTAGTGTTCTGTAGTTTTCATTGTAGGGGTCTTTCACCTCTTGTGTTAGATTGATTCCCAATTATTTTTTTTTTTTTGAGGCTATTGTGAATGGAGTATTTTCCTAATTCCTCTTTTGGAGGACACATCACTTATGAATAGAAATGCATTAGATTTATGCATGTTGATTTCATCCTGCTACTTTGCTGAATTCATTTATTAGTTCTAGATGTTTTCTGGTGGTATTTTTTTGGGTTCTCTAAGTATACTATCATCTCATTGGCAAATAGCGATGGCTCAGGATCTTCTTTTCCTATTCATACCCCTATTAATTACTGTGGTCTCTCAAATTGCTCTGGCTAGTGTTTCAAGGATGATGTTGAATAGAATGGTGAAAGAGGGCATCCCTTTCTTGTATTCTATCAGATCATAGTGGAATGAAATTAGAAATCAATGATAAAATAAAAAACAGAAACTACTTCAAGACCTAGAGACTAAATAATATGCTATTGAATGATGAATGGATAACAGAGGATATCAGAAAGGAGATAAAAAATTTCTAAGAGGTAAATGAGAACAATGATACAACAAATCAAAATCTTTGGGACAAAATGAAAGCAGTACAAAGAGGAAAATTTATTGCATGGAGCACATTCAATAAAAGAATGTCTACAAATAAATGACCTAACATTCCATCTCAAAGCTCTAGATAAAAAACAGATCAACACCAAAAGTAGTAGGAGACAGGAAATAATTAGTATCAGAGCTTAAATAAATGAAATTGAAACAAAAGAAACACTTCAAAAACTGACAAACAAAAAGATGGTTCTTTGAAAATATAAACAAAATTGATAAACCCTTAGCCCCACTAATGAAAAGGAGAGAGAAAACTCAAATTACTAAAATTTGTGATGAAAAAGGAAATATTACAACAGACACCAATGAAATACAAAAAGTAATTAAAAGCTATTTTGAAAATCTATACTGCAACAAAATACAAAAATCTCAAAACATTGACAATTTTCTAGAGACATATGATCCTCCCACACTGAATCTGGAGGATATACACAGATAAATTTCACTCAATGAAATAGATGAAGCTATCAAAAGCTTACCAACTAAGAAAAGCCTGAGACAAGATGAATTCTCAGCTGAATTCTGAAAGACCTTCAAAGAAGTACTAATACCAATACACCTCAGAGTATTCCATGAAATAGAAAAGGAGGGAACCCTTTCAAATGCATTCTATGAAGTTAGTATCACTCTGATACCAAAACCATACAAAGACTCATCAAGGAAAGAAAATTTCAGCCCAATATCCCTGATGAACACAGATGCAAACAATCATAACAAAATTCTGGCAAATTGCATACAAAATCATATTAAAAAGATAGTGCACCGAGGTCACAAGTGAGATTCATCCCTGGGATGCAAGGTTGGTTCAGCATCTGGAAATCAATAAATGTAATTCATCACATCAATAGACTTAAAGACGAGAATCATATGATTATCTCAATAGATGCTGAAAAAGTGTTTGATAAAATACAGCACCCATTTATGCTCGTAACACTAGAAAAATAGGGATAGTAGGAACATACCTCAACATTTTAAAGACTATCTATGCTAAGCCCAAGGCCAACATCATTCTAAATGGAGAGAAACTGAAAGCATTCCCTCTAAAAACTGATTTTCTGTTCTTTTCAAGAATGAGATCAGTGCACTGAACTTTCCCCTAAGAACCACCTTTACAGTGTTCAAGAGATTTTGATATGTTGTGTCACTCTTTTCATTTATCTCTAAGCCTTTTAAAATTTCATCCCTTATTTCTTCTGCTACCCATTGTTCATTCAGTAATATAGTATTTAGTCTATAAGTGTTAGAGTAGCTTCTTTTTTTCTTATAGTATTGATTTCTATACCATCCTATTATAATCCAGTGGTATGCAAGGTATTATCTCTAATTTTTTATATGTAGTAAGCATTGCTTTGTGGCCTAAGATATGGTCTATTTTAGAAAATAATTTGTGTGCTGCTGAGAAGAAAGTGTATTGAATGTTTGCTCATTACACTTGTGTTATTTTTCTTTTCCCTTCCTAGAATGTCCATGAAGGAAAAGGAGAAGTACGTGAAAATTTCCAGCAATCCGGGGATGATGGTAATCTCTTTGAAAACTACCCATTCTTGTGCTGTTTATTGACTAGAAATTTCCAAGAATTTTATGTATTTTTTCTTTGTTTTATTACCATAAATAAAATATGAACCTACAAAACAAGAAAATCAAGCCTTGCTTGCCATCAGTAATTCTGAGAGTCAAAAAGAAGTTGTGATTTCCACCACTGATAGAAGACATATCAAAGGAATGAGCTTGCATAATACTGCACCTTCAACACTTCACTTAAAGGTCAGTCATCTTTTAATGCTTTTCTCTCAATTCTTTATTTAACATATTATCTCCCATATCCTCATAATGATTTTGACAATTCAAGAAGGAAATATAAGACCCCTACTGGGTCACAATAGAAAATAAGTATTGCACCAAGAGGATTGAGATTCATAGAAGTTGCTAGTAGTAAACAATTCTCAGGTATGTTATTATGGAAGGAGAGAATTAGAAAGAAAAGTAAATGAAGAGCTAGGTGAATCTGAAGGTGAGAAGGGAAAAAATGGGAAGTATTCTTCAAAGAAGTGCGATATAAATATCTAGATTGAAAAAGAAAGTGGAGACACAGAATGTAATGCAAACCCAACAAAAAATAGTGAAGTTAAGGATGGCAGGAAATGTAAACTAGATTCTTCTGAAAGACTCAAAATTCATTTTAAGTAAGAAGTGGAAGATAATATAATTCACACTTCTTTTAAATTTAAGTAGTTTATGTATTGTTCAGAAGTGGATAGGAGCAAGAGTGGAATTCTGGAATCAAAGAAGATCTTTCCAGTTCTGTCATTTAAGCTGACAAGTTATGGAATGGAAGGAACCAGACCCATAAATCTAGGAGAAGGACATTCTGGACAGAGAGAACAGTAGGTGGCATTTGTCTGTCATTTTCTCCTCACATTCTGGAGTGACTGGTAAACAGGGTGCCAGACAACATCATCACAATCATTTTATTGTTGTAATGTATAGAAACATAAGCAAATATTAATCTACATATTTTTAGAAATTTAGTAAATAAGTCCTGAGGAAAGCTCACAGTGCTGAATTTGTTCCCTGTTGCTAGGATCAAACCACTAATTATAAATCAGAATTGTACCCACTTAGCTCCCATAGACAAGCTAGGACACAGATGTGCTAAGACATCTGAACAAGTGTAATAACAGTCAGATGGCAATTCCAAATGATATACTAAGAGGCCTGACTTGCAGTTGAATCCTGAAGCCCCAGTCAATTAATGATGCAGGTGGGTTTTGCAGGTATAAAAAAACCTGAAGGGATTTCTGGTTAACCATGCAGTAAGCCTACACAAAGGACCCCTGGAAAAAATAATTCCTTACCCAGCCATTAAAAATACCTAGGATAGAGCACATGGAATTCTAAAACTATACTCAACTCTACTGGTTTTTTCTCTTCGATTATTTTATTTTTAAAAATTTTTATTTGGTATTTTTTGATATATATGACGGTAGAGTGTATTTTGACATATCGTACATACATGAAGTACAACCCATTTCATTTAGGATCCCATACTTGTGGTTTTACACAGTGTGGAATTATACTGGTCATGTATTCATTTATGAACAAAGAAAGGTTATGTCTAATTCATTCTATTGTCTTTCCTATCCTATCCCTCTCCCTTCCCTTCATTCCACTTTTCCTAATCCAATGATCTTCTATTCTTTCCTTCCCTCCCCTTCCTTGTTCTGGGTTAGTATTCACATATTAGAAAGAACATTCATCCTTTGGGATTGGCTTATTTCACTTAACATGATAGTATCCATTTCCATCCATTTACTGGAAAATGCCAAAGTTTCATTCATTTTTATGGCTGAATAATATTCCATTTTGTGTATACCACATTTTCTTCATCCACTCATCTGTTGAAGAGAGGAGTCTTTGGTTGGTTCTATAGTTTGGCTATTGTGAATTGGGCTGCTATAAACATTGATGTGGCTGCATCACCATAGTATGCTGATTTTAACTTCTTTGGGTATAAACCAATGAGTAGGCAAACTGGTTTAAATGGTGGTTCCTCTCAAGTTTTCTTTGATCTTCATACTACTTTCCATAGTACTTGCACTAATTTGCAGTCCTACTAGCAATGTATGACTGAACTTTCCCCCCACATCCTTGCTAAAATTTATCGTTACTTGCATTCTTAATAATTGCCATTCTGAATAGAGTGAGATGGATTCTCATTGTAGTTTTAATTTGCATTTTTTCTAGTTGCTAGAGATGTTGAACATCTTTTCATATACATATTTTAACCAATTGTATTTCTTCTTCTATGAAGTGTGTATTCAGTTCCTTTGCCCATTTACTGATTGTGTTATTTGTGCTTCTTTTCTGATATTAAGTTTTTTGAGTTCTTTGTGTATCTTGGATATTAACTCTAGTTTTTTTTAGCCTATCATAGTGTCCAGTTTTCTTGAAATTGCTAGAATTCTTTCACTTGTCTCCCCAGAGGGAATCTTACCCTCTCCCACCTAGCCAAAATGTACAGTAGCCTATTTTTTTTTTTTAGAAATTCTCTTAATATTCTACATGTGTTCTCAGTCTCACCTGGTCACTGACTGTACAGTTGAACTGCAGTGTTTTCCCACTGCAGCTGTGGGGGCAGGGAGACCCCGGTTCACCCTGCCAAGCCCATATTCCTGTCATCCAGTGGATTCAGGTCCTTCATATCCATACACTGCCTTGTTTGGTGTATACTGATATTGGCTCTTAAAATATGATAACTCCAAAGGAAGAACCAATTTAAAGAAAACACCCTTTAATTTGACAAGTCATGTACTTGATTGTAAGGAAAAAGTTGCTTCTGGAGTGTCTGTCTCTGTGGTACTGCAGAAATGTCTTAAACCAAAAAAACCCAGTGTTGAAAATATCTTTCCTTCTCATGAATGCTCTGAATTCCTGGAGCATTCTCACTATTCATCTTCTGAGATGCATCTAAGTGAAAATAAATTAGAGCCTGAAAATCACAAATTAGAAACTGAACATGTTTCTAAGTCTGAAGAGGACGATTTTTATAATACAGAAAATACAAAAAACAAACCAGAAGTTGTTAATAGATACAATGAATGAAGATCAAGAATTTCTTCTGCAAATAAAATCAACTATGAACATAAGTACTCCTGGTTGGAATTTAAATGTTGGACATATACCTAGGTCTAGTAAGTCAAAAACCCATCTTGATTCACGTCTTACCTACTCCCAAGAAGTGAATCACATGACTCAAATGAAAAGGCACAGTATTTACACTGTTAAAGATACTTATAAGAAAACAAAATCAATACAAGATGTGTTCCAGAAGTCATTATATGATCATCGCAGTGCTGACAGCCATAAGAGCATGGGAACTGAATTAGAAAAGGTGAATTTCTCTCTACCACATAGTGACAGAATAATGAAAGAATGTCTAGATGATCACTTACTGCAAGGCAAGGGAAGGTTTAGGAATGAGATAGGCATGGTACAGGTAGAGGTCTTGGCATTAGAAAAAGCAAAAGATTACTTTCAAAATGGGATAGATGTTCTCTTGTTGCTACTTTTGGTTCTTCTATCGATTATATTCTGATTTCCTGCTTTTAAAAAGCTCATGTATTAAATGGGGTTATATAAATATGAAATTTTATCTAGAAATAGATTCTCGTTGCTCTCTCCATAAATAGGAGAAAACATTCTCATGATCTTTCTTCCTCATTATCTTAAATCAATCAATCTTTCAAGTGCATATGAACTGGGAAATTTAGTCCTGTACCATGTAACCTTCTGAACCAAAATAAGTATAGAGAAAATTGCTTACAGGATGTAATAAACTTGAAGTGTTTTCTGTTTGGTTTTTCCTATTGGACTAAGATTAATTAGCATTTATTTAAACAAAAATATGGAAATGTCAGGGGAAGGAAGTCATGACTGAGATAGAATATATCCATGTGCCTAGTTTGGGGAGGTGTGACATATATTTCCAGCCAAACTAATCTGTTTATTGTGTTTCCATCTGTATACATTTATCTGTTTTACTCAAATGATTGAAACTTATAATTCTAATATGAGCACTTTAAACATTTTTGACTAAGTATATGTAGTTCTGCATTTTAAAAATCATTACTTTTAAATGTTTCTGTTTCAGGCAGCCCTTTAGGTCATTTTGGAAAATTTGTTAATTTTGGTATGAAATGATTTTATCACATAAAAAAGCATTAAATCTCAGCCCCAAAGTTTGTACTTAATACTGATATAAACATGGACTTCGAAGATCACTGAGTTTTAAATATAAGCAAAAATATAGAGATATCCTTTTTAAAATAAATGTAGTTGCCTGTGAACTGGGAGGCTTCCCATCTCCCAAGAAAGCATTGCTTCACTTTGCCTTGGTTGCATTTAATATTTCTGTTTAGATATGAAATTCTGGATAATTTATCTGATCCAGCATTATGAAATTGCAGTATTTTTCTATGCCACCAAGATGCTAGGTAGTGTCACTGGGGAGCTTTAATAGACTCATTAAATCTTTCTTGAATTTACTCCCAGGTGGATAGTGGGGCTAATGTAGAAAACCAGTCTGGGAAGCATCTCACTTTCCAGCACTCCAGTTACAAGGCAGCAGGTTTGTCCTGTTCCTTGTGTTGCAGCAAACTTAGTGCATACAGTGCAGTGAGCACCTTCACTGTATTGCTTTCCCTGGATCCAAATGATAAAAAAATTGCAAAAGGAAAGGGGTAAAGACCAGAGAAGAAAGGGGAAATCTTCCTGTGTTTACTGAGGCCCACAGATGCAGTCTCTGAATCTGGATGATTCATTTAATATCCAGGTAGTAAAGAGAAAAGAGGACTCCTTTCATGTCCTTTTCTTTCTGCATCTGCCAGTCATACAGGGAATGTAAATGTTAGATAGCAAAGAATGGATCAAAATATAAGCATAGATTGAAGAATTGTTCTATTTGATACTTTGAAGAATTCTGTTTCCTCCACTCAAAAACAAAGCAGAATTTACAAAACTTTTCAATGACATTTTATAAAATTAAAGGAAGGACAAAATATTTTATGGGCTGAAATAGTGACAATTAAACTAAGTCAGGTGGTAAAATTAAGGATGAAAACAGAAAGAGAAACCTTTTTATTAAAAAGTATCAGTTTTCATTTAAAGGTTGAAGAAAGAAACAAGGAGCACCCAATTGAAATAAAAGAATCACAAAACCTATGTGAAGGTGCTGAAAAAGAAGATGATGAATCACCTGAAAAGAGAGAGAGCAAAAAAACTGATCATGAATGTTTTTCTGTTAGGAAGTATCAAAAACATGATGGGTAAGCCTATGGCAGTATTTCACAGTAGATAATTGTTATTCTCTTCTAAATCTCATACTAATTTGGTCTAATACTCATGATTAAGAAATATTAAGGTTTAACTGGGGATATTCAACCTTGGAGGGTTTCCAGAAAAATGAAAATAAACAATGAGGTACCATTTTATTCCAAATGTATTGATTAATATTTTGTTTACAAAATAATAACCACTGTGAGGAAGAAGACATTCTCATACACTGTTCTTGCATTAAATTGTTCAGCACTTTTGGAAGGATATGTTAGTGGTATGTACCAAAGATTCAAAATATTATTCCTCAAGCCTAAAAGCTTCACTTCTATTACTATATCCTTCTTGGAATAGAAAAGATGACTTGTAAATGCATTACCTGCACACATATATTAAGGACAAATATATGTTATACATAATACACAGTAGGCGAATATATCTAATAATCGTAACAGGTACATTAAACACACAATATATATGTTAAGGACTTTTATATAAATATGTACATTAATATGTATATTAAGGGTGTTTATTATAGCACTGTCATATTAAGTTGGAAATAGTCTAAATACTCATCAATAAGGAAGTAGGTGAAATGCCATTTCCATAAACTAATGCAGTATGAACTCATTTAAAAAATGAGGTTGGTTCTATAGCACACTGATAATTTCACAATTAAAGTACACTTACAACAGTTTGATGATGCCTCTTAAACACATTTCGTTCTAATTCTTGGGAATCATCATGTGTAGCTATGATTTTGTTTGGTGCTCTAAAATATCAGGTGTATCAACTTAATAGTTGTCTGGGAAAATGGAAGGTTTTGTTTGTACACAACAGAAATGTGAACAATTGACAACCTAGATCCAATATTGCTTTGGGATTTTAAAGTTTTAAAGCATACAACTCTTGTTTCTTCATATCAATAGTGGCATTAAAAATGGATTCTGTGCTGAGAAAGTATTTGTGAAATGTACAAATAAACTAATGAATAGATAATGATGCCTGTTGGTAAATTTCTGTAGAAAAAAATAATTCTCCAGTTATTGAAACAAAACTAGGTTTCCAAAATTGCCTTAAACTCTTTATTTAAAAAATATTGGCAAGATTCAAAAATTATTATTTATAATTATCACCAGATAAGGGATGATAATGTAGACTTATCTGCTATTATATCTCTTAAAACATTTTTTACAGTGTATTGTGAAACACATGTTTAGAACCTGAAACATGTATTCTGGGTTTGCTGCTGACCATCTGTATGCCTTTGAGCAAGTTACTTGGTCTTTCTTTGCCTAGTTTCTTCCCTTATAAATACCTAATATGCTATCTGCCTTGTGGAATTGTGAAGATGCAAAGAAGTTGAACCCATGTAGAGTGCTGGAAACATGCAGAGTGGTTACATAGTAAGTTTTGAGAAACTAACTCATATTATTATACAAAAGGATTTTTTTCCACTAACAAAGGGAAGATGTGTGAGGAGAAAGGTACACTCATACATTGCTGGTGGGGCTGCAAATTAGTGCAGCCACTCTGGAAAGCAGTGTGGAGACTCCTTAGAAAACTTGGAATGGAACCACCATTTGACCCAGCTATCCCACTCCTTGGCCTATACCCAAAGGACTTAAAATCAGCATATTATAGAGATACAGCCACATCAATGTTCATAGCTGCTCAGTTCACAATAGCCAGATTGTGGAACCAACCTAGATGTCCTTCAATTGATGAATGGATAAAGAAAATGTGGTATATATATACAATGGAATATTACTCAGCCATAAAGAATGATAAAATTATGGCATTTGCAGGCAAATGGATGAAACTGGAGAATATCATGCTAAGTGAGATAAGCCAATCTCAAAAAACCAAAGGAAGAATGATATCGCTAATAAGTGGATGATGACACATAATGGGGGGTGGGAGGGGTTAGTGTTGGGGTTGGAGTTGGGTTTAGGGAGGGGGCAGGAATGGAGGAAGGAAGGACTGTATAGAGGGAGGGGAGGGGTGGGAGGGGTGGGGGGAAGGGAAAAAATGGCAGAATGAATCAAACAACATTAACCTATGTAAATTTATGATTACACAAATGGTATGCCTTTACGCCATGTACAGACAGAGAAACAACATGTATCCCATTTGTTTACAATAATAAAAAAAAAGACTTCTACTTTGAGAAAGTGATTAAGAAGCAGTCACTAGCTCTTTTAACAGAAATTAGCTCTTTTAACAAGTACCTGTGTTGTTGAATATAAAATGACAGACAATTGCTCCCTCCCATGAATTTAGTACATGGTATATATATTTGGAAGACATATTGAAATCATATTTTTATTATTTATTTCTATTTTTAATTTTTAAAAATTATTTCTCATACATGTATATAGGGTAATAATGTTTCTCTTATTGTACCATCCTTCACATCCCTACCAGCCCACCCCTCTCCTCATTCCCCTCTGCATAATCCAAAGTTCCTTCATTCTTCCCTCCCTTCCCCCCTCTATGGATCATTATCCACTTATCAAGAGAAAGCATTCGGCCGTTGGGTTTTGGGATTGACTTATGTCACTTTAGCATGATATTTTCCAACTCCATCCATTTACCTGCAAATGCCATGTTTCATTCTTCTTTAAGGCTGAGTAATATTTCATTGTGTATATGTATCATATTTTCTTTATCCATTCATCTGTTGAAGGGCATCTGGGTTGTTCCATAGTTTAGCTATTGTGAATTGGACTGCTATAAACATTAATGTGGCTGTGTCACTGTCATATGCTGATTTTAAGTCCTTTGGGTGTAGGCCAAGGAATGGGATAGCTGGGTCAAATGGTAGTTCCATTCCAAGTTTTCTGAGGAATCTCCATACTGCTTTCCAAAGTGGTTACACCAATCTGCAATCCCAACATCAATATGAGTGTACCTTTTTCCCTGCATCCTTGCCAACATTTCTTACTGCTTGTATTCATAGTAATTGCCATTCTGACTGGAGTAAGATGAAATCTTAGTTTTGATTTGCATTTCTGTAATTGCTAGAGATAATGAACATTTTTTCATATATCTGTTGATTGATTGTATATCTTCTTCTGTGAAGTGTCTGCTCAGTTCCTGTGCCCATTTATTTATTGGGTTCTTTGTATTTTTGGTGTTAAGTTTTTTGAGTTCTTTATATATCCTGGAGATTAGTGCTCTATCTGAGGTGTGTGTGGTAAAGTTTCCTATTCTGTAGCTTCATTCTTCACGTTATTGATTGTTTCCTTTGCTGAGAAGAGGGTTTTTACTTTGAATTCATCCCATTTATTGATTCTTAAATTTGTTTCTTACACTTTAGGAGTCTTGTTAAGGACGTTAGGTCCTAAGTTGACATGATGAAGATTTGGTCCTACTTTTTCTTCTGTTAGGTGCAGGGTCTCTCTCTGTCCTAGTGCTTAAGTCTTTGATCCAATTTGAACTGATTTTTGTGCAGGGTGACTGAGGATTAATTTCATTTGGTTACATATGAATTTCCAGTTTTCCCAGCACCATTTGTTGAAAGGGCTATCTTTTCTTGAATGTATGTTTTTGGCACCTTTGTCTAGTATGAGATAACTGTATTTATGTGGGTTTGTCTCTGTGTCTTCTACTTTATACCATTGGTCTACATGTCTATTTTGGTGCCAATACCATACAGTTTTTACTATTGCTTTGTAGTATAGTGTAAGGTCTGGTAGTGTGATGGCTCCTGCTTCACACTTAATACTAAGAATTGCCTTGGCTATTCTGGGTCTCTTAATTTTCCAAATGAATTTCATGATTGCCTTTTCTATTTCTATGAAGAATGTCATTGGGATTTTCATAGGAACTGCAGTAAATCTGTATAAAACTTTTGGTAGTATGATTGTTTCGACAATATTAATCCTGGCTATCCAAGAACATGGTCTTTCCAACTTCTAAGGTCTTCTTCAATTTCTTTTAGTGTTCTTTAGTTTTCATTGTAGAAGTCTTTAACATCTTTTGTTAGATTGATTTCCAAGTATTTTTTTTTTTTGATGCTATGGTGAATGGGATAGTTTTCCTAATTTCTTTTGCAGTGGATTTGTCACTTTTGAATAGAAATGCATTTGATTTGTGGGTATTGATTTTATATCCTGCTACTTTGCTGAATTCATTTATGAGTTCTAAAAGTTTTCTGGTAGAATGTTTTGAATCTTCTAAATATCAAATCATGTCGTCAGCACATAGGCAAACTTTGAGCTCTTCTTTTCCTACTTGTATCCCTTTAATTTCTTTCATCTGTTGAATTTCTCTGGCTAGAATTTCAAGGATGCTATTGAACAGAAGTGGTGAAAGAGGGCATCCCTGTCTTATTACAGTTTTTAGAGGGAATGCTTTCAATTTTTCTCCATTTAGAATGATGTTGGCCATGGGCCTAACATAGCTAACTTTTTACAATGTTGAGGTATGTTCCCACTATCCCTTGTTTTTCTAGTGTTTTGAACCTGAAGGGGTGCTGTATTTTGTCAAATGCTTTTTCTGCATCTGTTGAAATGATCATTTGATTCTTGTCTTTAAGTCTATTAATGTGATATAATATTACATTTATTGATTTCCATATGTTGAACCAACTTTGCATCTCAGGGATGAACCCCACTTGATCATGTGCAGTATCTTTTTAATATGTTTTTATATGAGATTAGCCAGAATTTTATTGAGAATTTCTGTGTCTATGTTCATCAGAGATATTGGTCTGAAGTTTTCTTTCTTTGATGTGTCTGGTTTTGGTTTCAGGGTGATACTAGCCTCATAGAATAGGTTTGGAAAGGTTCCCTCCTTTCTATTCCATGGAATAACTAGAGAAATATGGGTGTTAATTATTCTTTGAAGGTCTTGTAGAACTCAGCTGAGAAACTGTCTGGTCCTGGGCTTTACTTGGTTGGTAGATTTTTGATGGCATCTTCTATTTCACTGCTTGAAATTTGTCTGTTTAAATTGTGTATGGCCTCCTGTTTCAGTTTTGGATAGAACATATGTCTAGAAATTTGTTGATGTCTTTGAGTTTTTCTATTTTATTGGAGTATAAATTTTCAAAATAATTTCTAATTATCTTCTGTATTTCAGTAATATCTGTTATGATATTTCTTTTTTCATCATGAATTTTAATGAATTGAGTTTTCTCTGTCTTCTTTGTTAGTGTGGCTAAGTGTTTATCAATTTTGTATATTTTTTCAAAGAACCAACTTTTTGTTTTGTCAAGTTTTTCAATTATTACTTTTGTTTCAATTTCATTAATAAATAAAGCTCTGATACTAATTATCTCCTGTCTTCTGCTGCTTTTGGTGTTGATCTGTTTCTTTTTCTAGGACTTTGAGCTGTAATGGTAGGTCATTTAATTGTTGACTTTTTATTCTTTTAATGTATGAACTCAATGCCATGATCTTTCCTCTTAGCACTGCTTTCATAGTATCCCAGAAATTATGATATGTTGTATTGGTGTTCTCATTTACCTATAAGTAATTTTTTATTTCTTCCTTGGAAATCATATTGGTTTTTATAGGTTGAAAAACAAGCCAATGCCATGGAAGACCTTGATAACTTAAACCAATCATCTGAAACAGCCTCAAAGGATTTTGAGTTGGCTCACCCTAATTATAAGAAAATTTTGCTGTTGATTGAACAACACAAAACATCATGTAAAGGTAGGACCTTTGCATAGAAATTAGGCCTTTTATATATATTATAGTAATAGTATAGTATAGGGCACTGCACTGTGGAGCAGTGATGTGTTATATCTGTTTCTATCAGAAATATACTTTATATTAAAATAGATGGAGAACTATGTTACAGCCTTAGCCAAAGAGCTATGATAATTCCCAGTGCACTTTTCTTTGTGAATGCACCTCAACTACTTTTATTGGCTGTGTTGCTCTCTTATGCCTTGATCATTATCAGGTCAGGTTACCATTGTCTCTATCTGAAGTCTGCAGTAACCTTAGACCTGTTTTTCCTGCTGCCTGACCTCCTGAAATCATGCTCAAGCCTGCTCTCATAATTACACATTTTTTAAAATTCAGATCTGATTATACTAACCCCTCCCTTGAAAACTCTCACTTATCTTTGTTATAAGGTTAAAGAGTTCAGTTATCTAACTTTATTCTGCATTTCTGTGTCCCAAACAGTGTCTTAGATGTTTGGCCTTGCAGTACTGCTTTTAGTTTTCAAAACCTTTCATGAGTTATTATTGAAATATGATAAAGTGCACATATATAATGTGAGTGATTTGACAAATTTTGACATATGTATTAAACATGTTTAAATACCATAATCAAGATGTTGACACTGAGATTCCATCTTATTCCAGTTAGAATGGCAATAATCAAGAATACAAGCAAAATAAATGTTAGTGGTGCTGATGTGGGGGAGAGGGAACACTCATACATTGCTGGTGGGCTAAAAATTGGGGTGCAACTACTCTGGAAATCAATATGGAGTTTCCTCAGAAAACTTAGAATGGAGCCACTATTTGTCTCAGTTATCCCATACCTTGGTATACACCCAAAGGAGTTAAAATCAGCCTACCACAGTGACACAACCACATCAATGTTTATAGCAGGTCAACTCACAATAGACAAGCTATGGAAACAACCTGGGTGTCCTTCGATGGATTAATGGATAAAGAAAATGTGGTAGATATATGCAATGGAATATTACTCAGCCATAAAAATGAATAAAACTTTGGCATTTTCCAGTAAATGGATAGAACTGGAGAATATCATGCTAAGTGAAATAAGCCAATCTCAAAATACCAAAGGCCAAAAGTTCTCTCTGATTCCTGGATGCTAACCCAAAGCAAGGGAGGGTGGGGAGAGGAAGAACTGAAATCCATCATATTAGACAAAGAGAAAAGAAGGGAAGGGAGTGGACAGTAGAATGAATCAGACATAACTTTCCATTCCTTGTATTTGAATACACAACCAGGGTAACTGCATCTTGTACAACCACAAGAATAGGATCCTAAATAGAATAAGTTATACTCTATGTTGTATAATTTCCCAAAATACATTCTACTGTCATGTGTAATGAAAAATAACAAATTACAAAAGATAGTTAAGAAACCCAATACTCACAAAATAGTTTTCATGCCCCTTTATATTCCCTGATTAAGAAACTGTCAAACTGTTTTCCAAAATATTTCCACCATTTTCTATGCCCATGATATGAGAGGTCCCATTCTTTTATATCTTGAATCTCACATAGTATTGTCAATTTTTACAATTATAATCATTCTAATGGGGGTGCTCTGCACACATGTACACATCAGTATGGTTTCAATATGCATTACACTAATGACAATTAATGTTGAGCATGTTTCCCTGAGCTTATTATTAATTTGGATAACTTTTTGGTCATTTATTGTTGGGGTCCTCTGTGTTGTGTCCCACGTGGAGGAGGAAAGGGTTGACTGCCAGAGGAGGATGTTGGTGGTTTTTCTATCCATTCCTCAATAAACACACAAGAGCCAATACTCTTTTTATGAGAGAGGGGGTGTAACGGGTCTGGCCATACCAGCTCTGGCCTCTTTACAACATTAGACCTGCAGTAGTCCAACTGTCTGTTATTCATAGATGCACAGGTAAAAGGAGGCAAGGATGGGGAGGAGCTTCTTCTGTGATGGACAGGATAGGGTGGAGTTAGGAGAGCCATCCTCTTAGGGGGAAAATTCCAGAAGGAGACAGGGAACCACTCCCGTGCATCGACGCATGCTTCCTGGCAAGCCAGGCCTCTGCATCCCATTGCTTAACCTAGTCTGATTCTACTAAATAAGGATGACTTCCCACAATTTATCCTTTCAATTCTCTTTATTTGTTCTTTTTAGTTATACATGACAGTAGAATCCATTTTGATATATTTATATAAGCATGAAATATAATTTATTGCCGTTAGGATTCTAGTCTTGTGGATGTACACAGTTGAGATTCACAAATAAGTACATTGGAAAGACTTGTCAGATTCATTCCACTGTCTCTTGCCACTTAAAAAATTAGTTTCTTTCATTATTTGATGAGGATGGAGAGTTCATTATATGATCTGGATACCATTCCATTATCAGCTATTCTTTTTGCAAAATGTTTTCACCACTTTGTGACTTGATATTTTCTCCTCTTGACAGTTTATTTTTAAGAGCTTCAGTTTTAAATTTTGATGAAGTCTAACTTATGTATTTGTTCAATTACAGATATTTGTGTTACAGCATTTTAATTTATTTTGTAAACCATTTTATTATTAGCTGACACAGTAATTGGACATATATATGGTGTAAACTGTGACATTTCAATTCATATATATTATGTGTAATTATAAGATAAGCATGTTTCAGATATCTGTCACCTTGATTATCTTTCATCTCTTTTAGAATCATGTAAAATTCTTTCTAGAGAATAGATATTATGAAACCAACCTACATGCCCTTTGACAGATGAATGGATAAAGAAAATAAACATATATTTGTTGTTGATTTCCGATCTGATGACTTTGTAATTAGGCACATTACCGTGCATTGTTAAATCATTATGACAATCTTTAATTACAATTTATTGTATGGTGTTATCACATGTTGTAATTTGGTGAGAAGAAAGGTGGTGGTGAACTCTTCTACATTCTGGCCGACTTTCTGCCTATTTTTTCTCTCACTTACTGAATAAGAGGCTTTGGGCTCTTAGATGATACCTGTACATTTGCTTATTACTGTGTGTAGTTCTATCAGTTTTTTTTTTTTTTTCGTGAATTTTGCATCTGTATGGGGTACATAAACACTCAAGATTGTGTGTCTTCTTCATTAATTGAATCTTTTATCACTGTGAAATGACCATGTCTATTGCTGTTAGTGTTTTGTAATTATACCCTTAAATAGCCATTCCTGTTAAGCCACATTCTACCAAGTGTCAGTATGGTTTGTCTTCTTCATATTTTTAACCAATTTGTGTCTGTATTAAAAAGGTATTTCTTGTAGGAAATTTATGGTTGTAGGAAGCATATTTCTTCCAGGAAGTGTAGTTGAATCAGACTGTTTTGTCCACACTGCCTTTTAATTGAAGTTGTTAGAACTTTTTGATTTAATATAATTGTTATATGCATTTGGCCCTGGAGCAGTCTTGGTGTTAGGAGTGCCAACCACCTCTGCAGTCAAAAAATCTGAGTGTATATTTGAACCCTGCAAAATCAGAGTTACTAAAGGACTGCTGTTGACCAAAACTTTCTTCATAATATAAACAACATTTTGTATGTTAAAGGTGTTGTGGGGGGAGTATAAAAAACTGTGAGAGATCACTGCTTACAGTGATAGTCAATTTACTGGAGGTAAACTGCTCCCATGGAGTTGATCAACTCAAGTGACCTTTTAAGCAGATGCTTGTAACACTTGAGTTCACCTCAGTACCCATAGGAGGTGACTACAAAATTACTAGAGTAGTGTAGTTATGTACTATGACATTTCCTGACTTCTCTGAGTTGTTTCAAATTGTTTCTAATTTCCTCAAATAACAAACAAATCCTTGTATAAGACAACCCACAGAGTTCAAACCTGTTTTGTTCAATGGTTAATGTAGTTGGGCTTACCTGTCATTGTGCTCTTTGATTTCTGTCGGTTTTCCTCCCTACAAGTGTAATTTGTGTTTCTTTTTAAAGTATATCTTTCATGCCTCCTATTCTCCTTTTGAATTTTATTTTGGAATTCAGTTAGGGTACTGGTAATGAGCTTGATTCTTCCCAGTCTTGTTTTTATGATTTGTCAGGTGATCAACTGGTTATGAATTCTCCACTACTGGGACTTGTTGATGACTCTTCCCATGTCCTGTGAAATATTGGATATTCCACACTGACTTGTAGGAAGAGACACACTTCCTGGCACTCTGTGAACCGAAGGCAGTTTCCTCCAATGCTTTGCAGTGCTTTTGCCTTTGATCTCAAGTTGCTTCTTGGCACTCATGGGTTTGTTGTCCACTGGTCTTCTAAATATTCAAAAGGGTCCCTCTGAAGATCTCCAGGATTCTTTCTCTGTAGTGCTTTCTCCTCTCCTGCTCTATCCTGAGATCTCTCTGTGCCTTGGTTTTACCAGAATCTCAGCCCTATTATCTCAGCTCAGGGAGGCTGATAGACTCTACTGCTTGTTCTCCTTGAGTCAGGGCTGGAAGCTCTCTCACAACAGGGAGATGACACACTTGCAAAGCTTACATCATTTGTTTCCTGTCTTCCGGGGAACATTGTCCTCATTGTCTGAAGTCCACTGTCTTGAAAATTGGTATTTAATGTATTTTGCCTGTTTGGGTTTGGGTATTTCAGGTGAGTACGTGTTACTCCATTTTGACCAGAAGCAGACTGTAATAGAGCTTCATTCAGTGCATGCTGTATGTTGACTGGAATGCTCTTCTTCACCCTCTACCCAGCTACTTCCTAATCATTCTTCATTTCTCTGGGGAGCCATATTTTCCTCAGGGAAATCTTTCTGTAGATTTGATTCCATTATGTGATTACAAAACTGTTTCCTTACATTATGCATTTTTTTTGTCTTCTCCTCTACACTTTAAGCTAAAGAAGAACATGGGTCTGATAGGTTTGTCTACCTATATAATATATAATATGCCTGAAATTGTAGGCAGACTGCATGAATTTGTTCAGTGCAGGAATGAGTGCATGTGAAAATGTAAGTCATTCCTATATGAAAAATATTCAAATATTTTACTTCTATCTTATTTTTTCCCTCATATAGATTCTGTTAGTCTATCCAAAATTGAGGATGCAGTTATTTCCTCTCAAAGAATAGAACATAAAAAATGTCACTGTTCACAGTGTTTACTACTTACAGAAGAACTTGCAAAAATGGAAGATAAAGTTTGTGGACTAGAGATGAAGCTATTAGAAGCAATGAGAGTGAAATGCAAGCTAGAGCATAAAAAAGCAGAGTGGAAACAAAAACTCTTTAATTTGAGGTACAATATCCTAAACTTAGAGGAATGTTTGAATGATTTTTTGTTTTAACTACAGATATGTAGGGGATATAATGTATTTCCTGACTTACCTTTTGGCATTTCATAAGGGAGTAAATTTCTTATTTATGTGGAGTGTGAAAATCTTGGACATAATAACAAGTCAGTAGAAATGATTGCTTCTACTAATTAAATGCATATTCTCTCCAATCATAATGTTACTGGCTACATAGAAGCTTACTTTACAGGAATCTCAGTATTTTGTAAGAAATGAAGTTTTGGGTTGTCTTTCATTCTTTTAAAAACATTTGTATTGCAATCATTGCTTCAAGAAGCCTCATTTATAGAAATCATTTTCTATATGTTTATTTTTACTACATTCTTCAAAATAGAATTATTTGATTAAAGTAGAGAGATTTTTTAAAAAGTATTTGATCAGGATTTCTAAATTGTACTCTAGAAAGTTTATGTTAATTTACAGTTCCAGGAGAGATGAAATGGGCATTTTCTTCAACCAAGAACATGTTTTGAAAAATTACATATTTTTTTTCTTCTGGTGTCTGGGATCAAAACCCAGGATCTTGTTCAAGTGGGTTGGTGTGCTACTACTGAGCTATATCCCCAGGTACTGTTTTATTCTTAGGACCCATGAAAGAAACTATGAATTGAAAAGTGATTACAGACTAGCTTATTCACCTTTTCTCATAAATAAATAAAATTAGTTCAAATTTCTCTGGTAAAAGGACATTTTACTCTTTATTTTTGGATTAAATATAAGGCCCTTTCTTATTCCAAGGGTGATTTGTAAGTTGTTTATAAAGTACAAAATAGTCAACAAGATCAGTTGAAAGTGTCACCCAGAAAGAAATAACTAAAAGTGTAATAACAGGAATTAGACTCCGTGGACTAGCCTTGGGTTATATTAATGTGCTGATATGTATTGTGTGAAAACAATATAAAAAGGTGCTATATCTTACATTGTGAATCATTGCTAGGAATATGTTCAGTGTTTCATGAAGATAAAACCTTATTTCTAGTAAACTTATAAACTGATTTGTAAAAAATACATTTTTTAAACATCTTTAAATTTTATTTAGAATTGAGGAGGAAACATGACTTTGCCTGAAAGTTAAGTTTCAACTTGTCAATTTACAGAATCATCTCAAAATTCTTTTTGCATAATTTCTACCAGAGTTATTTATAACAGACTCTTAACCACTAATGGAATGTTCTTTATTACCTTTCTGTGTCTAAATCTTCTATATCTATATATACATATATCCCCTTTGAGAAAGATTGAAGAAGAAAATAAAATATGAAAACAAGAAGGGAAATGTATTTGAGAACACAGAATTTTTGATTAGAATGATAAATTAACATATGAAGAGCCAGATCACAAAATGAACTTTTCACTTTCTAACAAAATGAATTTTAAGATAACCTATTTAACTGCAGCTGTGACCTACAAGAAGAGGAGAAGAGGAGAAGTAATGCTGAATATTTTTTAAATAAAATTAAGACCAAGTTAAGAGAAAAAGAAGAAGATTATAATAAAGAAAGGGAAATAAAAACACAACTTGAAATCTCTCTTAAAACAAGAGATATGGAACTGAGTGCTGCAAGAAATAAGTTAATTGAGGTAAAGTAATCCTCAGTAAAGTTTCAAACTTCTTATTTCAGCATTATGATATTTGTATAATTTAATATATGTAGTCATGTTTCACTTAATGATTGGGATAAGATCTGAGAACAACGGCATTGTTTAGTAATTTCATCATTATGCAATCATAAGCTTGTACTCACACTCACTGAAGATGTCTACCCTGCAGTATACTCTTATGTTTCCACTGTTATATATCCAGTGTGTTGTCTATTAAAGAATTGTTATGCTATGCATGACTACATTATTTAGATTTAAAACAAAAGACTATCTCATCCTAAAGTTAAGTGATGGCCTTTATGGCTAAAATTATTTATTGCAAATGTTGACTTCTAATGGATGCTCAACATCATTTCTGAATGTAGTAATGGAAGGTGAGTGAAGTTAACTCACTAACGTAATTGTTAATTTGGGCATTTTATGTTATAACATAAGCTGAATCACTTTGAAAATATCAGGAAACTTGTTACATGTTTTATAAAATGTTGTATTTCATGATACTGCCTCAGTCTGCATTTAAGATATGTTTCTGCTCTGACCAGTTTAGCTGTCATATATGTGATTAAAATTTGAGCTATTCATGTCGGATAAAGTCCCATGTGCCTTAATATACTCCTTCTTTTTAAGATATATTTATTAGAGTACCATAATTATATGTAGTATTTGGGTTCATTTTGACTAAATCTTACCTGCAAGGAAGTTGAATTCAAGGCCCTTTCCCCCTCTTTTCCTCACTTGCTTCCTTCCTGCTAGCCTCCCTCTCTTCTCTATTAAACGTCCTTTCTTTTACATAAGCATGAAAGTGACATTCCCTTTGGTATCTTTATATATGGTCATAGTGTGATTTTGTTAATTTCATTCCATTTATCTTCCCCTTTTCCTTCCTTCCTCTCATTCTCCTACATTTACTTTACTATTCTTTACTGTATCTTTATGAACTCTGACTCCTTCCCCCACTGTCTTCTTTCCCTTATTTTGCTCTAGCTTCCACATATGAAAGAAAACATTTAACCTTTAGTTTTCTCAGTCTGGTTTACTTCCCTTAGCATGATTTTTCCCTTTTCCATCCCTTTGCTGGCAAATGCCATTCTTTCATTCTTTTTTTAGGGCTGAGTAAAACTCCATTGTGTATATTTATCACATTTTATTAATCCATTCATCCACCGATGAATATCTAGACAGGTTCAATAGTTTGGCTACTGTATTCTACTATAAACACTGAAGTGTATTGCTATCGTATGCTGATTTTAGATCTTTCGGATATACAAGGAGGAGTGGGATAGCTGTGTCACATGTTGATTCCATTCCTAGTTTTTTGAGTAATCTCCACATTGCTTTCCAGAATGGTTGTACTAGTTTGCTATCCCACCAACAATGTAACAGTGTACCTTCCCCCCACCATCCTCACCAGCATTTATCATTATTCATGTTCTTGATAATTGCCATTCTGACTGGAGTGAGATGAGATCTTAGTGTATTTTAATTTGCATTTCCCTAATTGCTAGAGATGCTGAAGGTTTTTCATACTTTGTTGGTTATTTGTGTTTCTTCTTTTGAGAAGTTTCTGTTTCATTCTTTTGCCCATTTACTGATTGAACTACTTGTTATTTTTCACTGATATTTTTGAGTTCTTTATATTTTTTAGTATATTAGTCTCCTGTCCAAGAAGTAGCCAGCAAAGATTTTTTCCCATTCCTTAGGCTTACTCTTCACTCTTCTAATTATTTCCTTTGCTGGTCAGAAGCTTTATAATTTGATGGCATCCCATCTATTGATTCTTGGTTTTATTTCTTGAACTTTAGGTTTCTCACTGAGGACATCAGGGACTGAACCCATATCTTGGAATGTTGACTGTATGTTTTCTTAGAGCACTTTCAAGGTTTCTGCTCTAATTGCTAAGTTTTTGAACTATTTTGATTTGACTTTTGTGTGGGATGAAAAACTGGGGATCTAAATTCATTTTTCTACATCGGAATATCCAGTTTTCCTAACACCATTTATTAAAAAGGCTGTCTTTTATCCAACATATATTTTGGCATCTTTGACAAATACCTAATGGGTATATAAATTTGGGTTTGTCTCTGTATCATCTTGTCTTCTACTTCATGGTCTTCATGTCTACTTTGATGCCAATACCATGCTGTTTTTGTTACTATAGCTCTGTAGTATGATTTGTGATCAGGTATTTTACTGCCTCCTGAATCACTTTTCTTGCCAAGAATTGCTTTGGCTATCCTGATTCTTTTATTCTTCCACATGAATTGTAGGACTGTTTTCTCTAGTTCTGTGGAAAAAGCATGGGGATTGCATTGAATGTGAATACTGCTTTTGGGAACATGGCCATTTTGGTTATATTAATTCTGCCTATCCAAGAACAAGGGAGGTCTTTCCATTTTCTGAAGTCATCTTCAGTTTTTTTTCTCTGTGTGCTATGATTTTCATTGTAGAGTCCTTTTACTTTCTTGATTAGGTAAATTCCCCGGTATTTAACTTATTTATTGATTGATGCTATTCTGAATGGGGTTGTTTTCTTCATTTCTCCACTGAATCACTGGTAGAGCATAGAGAAGATATTGATCTATGAATGTTGATCTTGTATCCTTTTACTTTGCTAAATTCATTTATCAGCTCCAGAAATCTTCTGGTGGAATTTTTTGGGTCTTCTAGATATAAAATTTTGTCATCAGCATACAGTGATAGTTCGACATCTTCTTTTCCAATTTGTATTCCTTTAATTACCATCTCTTTCCTGATTGCCCTGGCTAGAATTTTGAGAAATAAATTGAATAAAGTGATGAGAGTGAATTCTTATATCAGATTATAATGGAATGAAAATATAAATCATCAGTAAGAAAATAATAATGAAACTACATAAAGATATGGGAATTAACACTCTTTTAAATGAAGAATGGATCAAAGGAGAAATTTGGAGAAAAGAAACCAAGAAATTCTTAGAAGCAAATGAAAAACCAAGATATGACATATCAAAATCTTTGGGATAGTATGAAAGAAGTACTAAGAGAAAAAATTCATTCCTTTGAGTGCCTACATTAAAAAAAAAAATAGAGAGAACCCAACTAAATAAGCTTATACTCCACCTCAAATCCTTAGAAAAATAAGAACAAATAACACAAAAGTCAGTAAAAGTGAAGAAATAATAAGAATTAGAGCTATAATTAATGAAATTGAGAATAAACACAATTCACAGGATCAATGCAACAGAGTTGGTTCTTTGAAAAGATAAATAAGATTTATAAACCCTTAGTCAAACTAACCAAAAGAAAGCAAAGACCCAGATCAACAAAAGTAAAGAAGAAAAAGGCGATATTACCACAGGTATTTCTGAAATCCAGAGGATTGTTAGAAATAAATCAATAAATTGGAAAAATCTAGGAGATATTGACAGGCTCCTTTTTTATGTTTGATGATACTAAATCATCTTTAAAGTCCTGATTCTCTTTCTTTTTAAATTTAATTATTTTTAAAAAATTTTTTACAGACTGCATTTTGATTCATTGTACACAAATGTGGTACATCATTTCACTTCTGTGGTTGTAAATGATGTAGATTCATACCATTCTTGTAATCATACATGTGCATAGGGTAATGATGTCTGACTCATTCCACCATTTTTCATACCCCTCCCTCTCATTTCCTTCTACATAATCTAAAGTTCTTCCATTTTTCTCTCAGTCCCCACACCCCCTACCCCATTATATATCATTCTCTACTTATCAGGGAAAACATTTGGCCTTTGTTTTTTAGGGACTGGCTTATTTCACTTAGCATGATATTCTCCAATTCAATCCATTTATTTGCAAATGCCATAACATTATTATTCTTTATGGCTGAATAATATTCCATTGTGTATATATACACCACAGTTTGTTTATCCATTTATCTGTTGAAGGGCATCTAGGTTTGTTTCACAATCTAGCTATTATGAATTGAGTTGCTATAAAAATGGATGTGGCTGTGTTACTGTAGTATGCTTATTTTAAGTCCTTCGTGTATAAACCAAGGAGTGGGATACCTGGGTCAAAAGGTGGATCCATTCCAAGTTTTCTGAGGATTCTCCACACTGCTTTTCAGAGTGGCTCCACCAATTTGCAACTCTACCATCAATGTAAAAGTGTGCCTTTTCCCCCACATCCATGCCAACATCTATTATTGTTTGTGTTCTTGATAATAGTCATTCTAATTAGAGTAAGATGGAATCTTAGAGTTGTTTTAATTTGCATTTCTCTAATTACCAGAGATGTTGAATACTTTTTCATATATTTATTAATTGCCTCTATGTCTTCTTCTGTAAAGTGTCTGTCCAGTTCCATAGCCCATTTATTGATTGGGTTCTTTGAATTTTTGGTGTAAAGTTTTGTAAGTTCTTTATAAATTTTGGAGATAAGTGCTGTATCTGAAGTGCATGTGGAAAAGATTTTTTCCCACTCTGTAGGCTCTCTCTTCACATTCTTGATTGTATCCTTTGCTCAGAAAAAGTTTTTTAGTTTGAGTCCATCCCATTTTTTGATTGTTGCTTTGTTTCTTGTGCTTTGGGAGTCTTGTTGAGGAAGTCAGATCCTAAGCCAACATGCTGAAGATTTGGACCTACTTTGTCTTCTATTAGGTGCATGGTCTCTGGTCTAATTCCTAAGTCCTTGAAACTTTCCTCTTAGTATGTCTTTCAGAGTGTCCCAGAGATTTTGATATGTTGTGTCGTCGTTCTCATTTACCTCTAAGAATTTTTTTAATTCTTCCCTGATGTCTTCTGTTATCATTGCATCATTCAATAGCATATTATTTAGTCTCCAGGTATATGAGTTGTTTTTGTTTTTATTTTATCATTCATTTCTAATTGCATTCCATTATGGTCTGTAGGATACAATGTAGGATCTCTGTATTTTTGGATTTACTAATGTCTTCTTTGTGGCATAGCATATGATTTATTTTGGAGAATGATCCAGGAGCTGCTGAGAAGAAAGTATATTCAATAATGGATGAAATACTCTGTAAATGTCCATTAAGTCTATATCATTGATTGTATTTTTTAGTTGTATAGTTTCTTTGTTCAGTTTTTGTTTGGAGGATCTATCTAGTGGTGAGAGTGGTGTGTTAAATTCCCCCACTATTATCATGTTTTTGGTCTATTTGATTCTTAAAATTGAGAAGGGTTTGTTTGATGAACATAAATGCTCCATTGTTTGGGGCATAAATATTTATGATTGTTATGTCTTGCTGTTTTATGCTTCCCTTAAGCAGTATGAAATGTTCTTCTTTATCACTTCTAAACAACTTAGGTTTGAAGTCCACTTTGTCTGATATGAGGATGGAGACTCCTGCTTTTTTATTGGGTCCATGTGCATGGTATGTTTTTCACCATTCTTTCACCTTTAGTCTGTGGATGTGTTTTTCTATGAGATGAGTCTCTTGAAGGCAGCATAATGTTGGGTCTTTCTTTTTAATCCAATCTGCCAGTCTATGTCTTTTGATGATTGTAGTTTAGGCCATTACATTCAGGGTTATTATTGTGATATGAGTTGTATTCCTGGTCATTTTGGCTTATTTTTGGCTTTTAACTTGCCTTGATTTCTCCTTTCATGGGCTTTTCCTTTAGGGTAGTTCCTCCCTTTGTTGACTTGTATTGCTGTTTTTCACTTCCTCCTCTCAAAATATTTTGCTGAGGATGTTCTGTTGTGCGGACTTTCTATTTGTAAATTCTTTTAACTTTTGTTTATCATGGAAAGATTTTATTTCATCATCAAATCTGAAGTTAGTTTTGCTGGGTATAGAATTCTTGGTTGGCATCTGTGTTCTTTTCAGAGCTTGAAATATATTGTTCCAGGCCCTTCTTGCTTTTAAAGTGTGGGCTGAGAAATTTGCTGATATCTGTATTGATTTCCCCTTATATATAATCTGCTGCTTTTCTCTTGCAGCCTTGATCCTATCTTTATCTTGTATGTCATGTATTTTCATTTATAATGTGTCTTGGTGTGGATCTGTTGTAATTTTGTGCACCTGGTGTTCTGTAAGCCTCTTGTATATGATTTTCCATTTCCTTTTTCTGGTTTGGGAAATTTTCTGATATTATTTCATTGAACAGGTTGTTCATTCCTTTGGTTTGTACCTTCCTCAATCCCAATAATTTTTAAATTTGTCTTTTCATGATATCCCATAATTCTTAGAGTTTCCATTCATGACTTCTTAACATCGTCTCTGTTTAACTCTATTTTCAAGATTTAATATTTTGTCTTCATTGTCTGAGATTCTGTCTTCCACTAGATCTATTCTGTTGGTGATGTTTCTATTGAGCTTTTAATTTGGTTTATCATTTCTTTCATTTCAGGTATTTCTGTTTTTTTTTTTTTTTCAGAATATCTCTTTATTGAAGTGTCCTTTTGCTTCCTGAATTTGCTCTTTTAACCATTTACTGGAATGGTCATGCATTGCCTGCATTTGCTCTCTTATCTCATCTTTTGCTTCATGGATCATTTTAATCATGCAGATTCTAAACTCTTGTTCTGTCATTTCTCCTGCCATGCTGTTGTTGGATTCTATCACAACATCTTGGTTTGTTAGGGGCATTTTCTTCCCCTGTTTTTTCATATTGCTCCTATATATTCCCCTGTAGCAGTGACTATCAGAGGTACTGAAGTTTCCACCCTGCAGGCTTATTATGACCCTACAATTTTCCAGTACTTCTCCTTTGAAGGGGAGCTCAATACCAGTAGCACCCAATACAGAGAAAATGCAGACCTGAACCAGATAGCCCCTATGAAGACTTTAACATTATTGTAATG
Organism: Sciurus carolinensis; assembly: GCF_902686445.1. NCBI lineage: Eukaryota > Metazoa > Chordata > Mammalia > Rodentia > Sciuridae > Sciurus > Sciurus carolinensis. The sequence goes on from NC_062217.1 coordinate 102,959,779, forward strand.
AACAGGATGAGTTCAATTACTATTTACAGCATTTCTAGTTGTGAACAAGAGGATGGGGAAGGGTGTAAGATGTTAGTGAGTAAATAGAGGTACCTGTCAAAGGGCCTCCAGTCTCCAGTAGGTGTCTCAGGAAGGGAGCTGCCCTTCCAATGATGATGGCCACACCATCAGGAATAATTCAAAATGCCTGCACCAGCCTCCAAAGAAGCTGGGGAGAGCCAACGAGGGTGTGCTGGATCAGCTCAGGGGGCAGGCACAGTGTCCCTCTGCAGTGGGGGGTAGGCAGGGGGGCTCAGCAACCAGCTTCCATCCGCGGTCCAGGGTCCTCCTTTATAACAGGTTTTTTTTTGTTTTTTTTTTTTTTTTTTAATTTTGAAAGTACTGCTTTTAATAAGCTTTTAGACTTACATCTGGTGGCAGGAGATCAAAAAACTTAATGAAATGTGTCTATGTTCTAGAGGGACAAAATGACACTGAGAGGCAACTTTTTAGAAAAGAGAAAGAATATTATAAGATGGGATTCTGGCAAATTATTCTTGCAAACAACAGAGATAGACATGCAAAAAAACAATTCCTGATTACTTTCTTTTTGTTTTTAAAATGTATGTGTATGTATTCATATGTGTGTGTATTCATATGTGCTTTAAACAAGAGCTCTATGCGTCTTGGAATGTGTAAAGAATTTTAGTATCATCTATCTGTATCCTTAATGTACATATTTTCATGATGGGGGCAATTTTATCCCATTGGATAAAGTAACATTCTTATTTCAACTAATCTTTTCTGCAGTGATTCAGTAGTCCCTTTCATGATGGCTTCATCCAGAGAAAATACTTTTAATATATTTCATCGTAATTGGTGATTTTCTCATAATCTCCAAACCATTGCTACTAACAATAGATGTTCTAGTTTGGGGCAGTGATTTTAACCCCTTGGCATGTTAATGTGGAGATCTGCTTAAGAGTCCCACTAGTAAGCCAGGAGGAACAGCGTAGCCAGCAGAAACCTTAGTGTGAATATTCTTTCCTCCATTTTGAGAAGTGAAACAGTTTGCTCCAAGTAATCTCCTCTTTCCGTACAAAGAGTTTCTGAAAACACTGACTCGGAATACCAAATATTTAATGAAGATTTATTGGTACTTGTTTCATTCCTAATAAAATACATCACTGTGTTTTCTCTTTTTCATATTTACTCATATTTCAAAAATTACAATGAAAAAATAAATATTACTGAACAGAAAACAATCTCAGGATTTTCTGAGAAGAGCCTTATACATTTTACTTTATTTGCTGTTAGCATTTTGAACCATATATGTTTAGAGTACAGAAATTACTGTCTTGGAGGAAGAGAACCTCAAATGGGGTCAGAGCACTGGGAGGAAATTCTGAAGCCTGTATCTACTTTTTGTTACTTGGGGGTCTTTTTGTTGTTGTTCTAATTTGTTATACAAAATAAGCCAATCCCAAAGAACCAAAGGCCAAACCTTTTCTCAGATATGATGCTAATTCACAGTGGGGGAGCTAGGAAAGAATAGAGGATTAGGCAGAGTGTAGTGAAGGGAGGGGGGAGGGGTTATGGGATTAGGAGGATAATAGATTGCTTACACTTTCAACCTCACCTTTCTTTTCAGAATCGTGGATTAAAAAAAATTCACTGGTGTATGTAGAATTGCTGAGTTTAGTGCCTGGATTTATCAGTTATCAATAGGTGTAATTCTTATAATGAAGTAAAAAATGTTAGAAAAGTAGAGTATTTGTAGAACATTTTCAGGAACGGAGAAGCAAAAGAAGTTTGTGAAATTTTTATCTGTCAAATATATGTACACTAAAGCTCTGACTATAGGTTGGCTCTATACCTAAGTTATAAGAATGTGAAAAATTTTTTAACATGGCCAAACCTATCTTTTTAAAAAAATATTTTTAGGTGTAGATGAACACAATATCTTTATTTATTTTTTATGTGGTGCTGAGAATTTAACCCAGTGCCTCACACATGCTAGGCGAGTACTCTACCACTGAGCTACAACCCCAGCCCCATGGTCAAGCCTATAAATCACTTATCCTGTCTTGAGTCTGTTGTAATTCAGGAAAAGTGTTCTTTAATTCTGAGATTCTTAAACATTATCATTTCTTTTGTATTCTCATAGATTGCTTTTCTTCAATTAACTTTTTTAACTTCTGGGAATGTATGCAAGTCTTATAAGCTCTGAAGTTTAGATCTAATTTTTCTCCAGTTGGATATCCATTTACTGCAACCCTTTCATTGTACATATTATATAGGTTATTTTTTGATTTCAAAGTAAATTGTGATCTATCATTTTGCTGAGTGTTAGCTAAATATCTCCTTGTTTTTGCTTAGGTTTCCACTTGTGTTGAAACAGGAAAACAGCTGCTGGATAAACATCACAGGATAGAGGATATAGTCACTATGTTGAGACTAGAAACAGACACAATAAAACATGAGAACCAAGAAAAGGAAAAGAAATACCTTGAGGATATTGAAATTATAAAAAGAAAGTATGATGACCTTCAAAAAACCATCAAAATAAAGGAAGAAATACTTAGAGAGAATGTATTCCAGTATAATGAACAATATGATAATATGAAATCTGAGATTACAATGCTTATATTTCAACTGGAGTATGAAAAACGAAAGAGGGAAAGACTGGAGACAGAAGTCAAGTCATACCGTGCTGGAATCATTGCTGCTCCCTCCCATCTTCGTGAAAGCCAGACATCAAATGGATACCAAGAACTTGCTTTCCAGAGAGCCAGAGATAAATATTTGCATTCACAGGCCCAGATGAAGTTTGATTTCTCTTGCCTCCAAATTAATTATGAGGAGGTTTCCCAAGAACTTACTAAGTATAAAATAAAAGTCAGTAGCCTACAAAGTAAGCTCCATCAGACAAGACATGCTCTTAAAGAAATGACATTGGTTTTAGAAAATGTACAAAGAGACCTAAGGCAGACACAGTGCCAAATGGAGGAAATTACACACACATATCAAAGTGAACAAACTAAAGTGAATAATTATCATGGGAAGCAGGATTCCACGGAAGAGAGATAGCAACTGCAAAATGAAAATATATTGCTTCAACAGCAATTACACGAACTTTACAACAAATCTGACAATAAAGACATGGTAATATGTATCCAACAGGAATTTCATGATATTATAGAAAAATTTCAAGCTAAGAATAGAAACAACAATCTCATTCTGGAAAAAAAAAATTGAGAAGTTAAGCAATCAATGCAATCATTTTGAAGAAAGACTCCATCAATATGAAAATGATAAAACAAAGAAAAGTAAGTATCAAATGTGAAAATCACATGAATTGCCTTTGAAGAAAAAAGTAATGTTTGAATGGATAGAGGGCTGATTCTGTTGTCTAAAGAACATAAGAGTGGTTAGACATGAAGACAACACCTTCTGTATCCTTAGCAGAACTCAGAAATAAATAAGCATTTATCTCCAGAAGGTGGATTGATGTATGTGGTGATATTTTTCAGAGAAATATGTAAGAGTTAAGAATTATTAACATATAGAAATAATATAAGTGATTTGTACAATCATTAACACAAATATCAGGTGGTAGTGAGACCACTTCAACAAGAACTGGCTTCACTAGAAGTTTCATCTGATTATCACCTTAATTTAGAAGAGAATACACAGGATTTAAGAAGAAACCAGATTAAGTCACAAGTCAAGTATCATGAAAGTGGACATTAACAGTAAATCTGAAGTTTTTTAATCAATAAAATGTGTTTTGGATACTAATGTCAGTGTACAGCATTCTTTGGATTTCCATTATAATTAATTTTATCATCTTAATAGTGAACTTATTTATTTGTTTTTGTTTTTCAGAACTGGAGGTGAACCCAGGGACTTCAACATGTGAGGACTGGACTTTCTCATATTAATCTTATAATTCTGATACTTGTCATACTACCTGACCATATGAATGTTGAACTGAAAAATGAAGAATGGGGAAAACTGAAGCTCTGATATTCAGCCACAGTGATAATTAGTGTACAACTTTGGGGAAATTATATTTCATAGTAATGTTTTACAACATGAACTGTAAACAGTGAAATTTTGATAGAAAGAATGCAATAATAATAATTGTTTTCCATTTGCTGCAGGATTTGAACCTAGACTTGCTAGACCTTCTGCAAACATAGTGTAGTAAAAATACCTACTTTTTTCATAATCATTTAAAAAATCTTTTGTACCATGTGTTTTACTGCTTTCAAATCCTCACTTTGTTTTTATTTTATGTTTCTATAAAGCTTGTTATATATTTCTGATTTAGCATTTCAAGTTTGCTTTTATTTATCCTTTCTATACATTTAGTTTTCCAGGTTTCTTAGTTGTGCTTTTTAAATTATTTCTACTTTTTAAACTTTATTTTTAATGTACTCGTCCTGGTTGATCATTATTTAGTAAACTTATATTACTCATTTTTAGACTTTGAAAAATAAATGCAGAAGACTGTTTTCTTTCAATACAACTTCAACAATATTCACTGTAAAATATTCTTTATAGGAAATTATTTGGTCACTATTCCAAATTACTCTTTAATCCAGGGGTTATGTAGAAAAATGTTTTATTTTTTTCCACTCAAGTGGATTTGGACTTTATTTTCGGCATTGATAATGGATATTTGTATGTATGTGTGGAATACACAATTTCACAAGGTTGAATAAAGTGAGTATATACTAAATTTTTAAAAAATATTTGAATCTTTCTTGGCATCTACAACTAAATTTGAATTGCAAGTATTCACCCATTTGATTTTTATGTACCCAAACCACCCAAAAGCCAGCTGATTAAACACTACCCTAAAAACCAAGTGGTCATTAGTAACTTTTTGAATCTAAATATCACATTATTGGTGGCTTATTTGTATTCTCTAATTTTTATTTCCTAATATGAACCTAAGGATTTACACTAACATTATTTTGCTATGTTAACACTGTGGCTGGTAACAATGTTTTATTTTTATTACAATGACTATAGTGTAATCAACCTTATATGCTTTTTTCAGTTTTTTACTGGTGCATTGTAGTTGTACACAATGGTGAGATTTGTCATTACATATTCATGCATTCATACAATATAAGAATATAATTTGGCCAACATCACTCTCTAACACTTCCACCTCTCCTACCCTGCCTCCCTCCCCTTGATTCCTTTCCTTTACTGATATCCCTTTGATCTTCCTGAGATCTTGCCTTTTTTCTTTCTAGCTTCTTACACATGAGAGAAAACATGCAACACTTGACCTTCTGAGTTTATTTATCATAATCCATTTTGCTGCATTTTTCTTTCTGCCTGAATGAAATTCCATTGTGAACACAGGCCTCATTTTCTTCATCCTTTCACCTACTGATAAACACCTAGACTGGTTCCATAGTTTGGTAATTGTGAATTGTGCTGCTTAAAACATGGTTATGTGGAAAGATAACTTTAATTCTTCAGGATAAATACTGAAAGATAGTAGAGCTGGGTCATGTGGTGGTTCCATGCCTAGTATTTTGAGGAATCTCCACACTGATTTCCATAGTGGATATACTAATTTGCCATCCCACAAAAATTTCAAGAGTGTTCCTTTTCCTCCACATCCTCTCCAGCATTTATTATAGGTGTATTCTTTTTTTAAAAATAAGATAAAAGTTTTATTTTGGCTCACAGTTTTTTAAAAAATATTTATTTTGATTCATTGTACACAAATGGGGTACAATTTTAGTTCCTCTGGTTGTACACAAAGTAGAGTCACACCATTTGCATAATCATATATGTACATAGGGTAATGATGTTTGTCTCATTCTGTTATTTTTCTTCCCCCCACCCCTCAGTTTTCTCTATACAATCCATCCTTCTCCCTTCTTGCCTCCCTCTCACCCCCCTTTATATCATCATCCACTTATCAGAGAAATCATTCAGCCTTTGGTTCTTTGGGATTGACTTATTTCACTTAGCATGATATTCTCCAATTCAGTCCATTTACCTGCAAATGCCACTGTTTTATTCTTCTTTATGGTTGAATAATATTCCATTGTGTATATATACCACAGTTTCTTTATCCATTCACCTCTTGAAGTCATCTAGGTTGTTTCCACAATCTAGCTATTGTGAATTGAGCTTCTATAAACATTGATGTGGCTGCATCACTGTAGTATGCTGATTTTAAGTTCTTTGAATATAGACTGAGGAGTAGGATAGCTGAGTCAATATAGGTGTATTCTCGATATCTGTCATTCTGACTGGTGGTGAGAGGAAATCAGTGTAGTTTTGATTTGCATTTTCCTTATTGCTAATGATGTTGAACATTTTTCATATATTTGTTGGTCATTTGCATTTCTCCTGTTGAGAATTTTCTATTTACTTCATTTGCCCATTTACTAATTATGTTATTTGATTTTTTTGGTGTAACATTTTTGAGTTGTTTATATATTCTAGATATTAATGCTGTCAGAAAAGAAGGTAGGAAAGATTTTCTCCCATTTTATAGGCTCTCTCTTCACATTTCTAATTGTTTCCTTTGCTGTATAGAAGCTTTTTAATTGGATGACAACCCATTTGTTAATTCTTGGCATTATTGCCTAGGCTTAGGGGTCCTAAGATGTTTCGTTATACTTTTCCACTACAGTGAATTTAGACTTTATTTTTAATGATGATAATGTTTGTGTGTGCATATGTGTGTGTGTGTGTGTGTGTGTGTGTGTATGGAATACACAATTGCACAAAGTTGAATAAAGTGAGCACATGCTAAATTTAAACATATTTAAAACTTTCTTGGCACCTACAACTAAATCTGACGTGCAAGTGCATATCCATTTGAGTTTTACATACTCATACTGCCCTAATGCCAGCTGATTAAACAGTACCTTAACAACCAAGTGGTCATTAATAACCTTATGAAATTAAATTTCACTTATTGATGACTTGTATTTATCTAATTTTTATTTCTACATATGGACCTAAAGGTTTAGACCAACATTACTTTGCCATGTCAATACTATGGTCATAGCAATGTTTTAATGTATTATAACTATTATAGTGCAATCAACATTATATACTTTTTTAAGTTTTCATTTTAATTACTGACTTTTTTTTTTTCCTAAGAGTGACAAAAACACTTTAGTCTTAAAAGTTCTAAATATTACTGACAATAAAAATGAAATACCTAGTAAATCCAATATCAGGAATAAGCTGTGAAAAATTTAAATGATCATTAAATTTGTGGCTCTCAATCTTTTTTTTCCCTCTGCAGTAATTAGTATGGAATCCAGGGCACTGTGCAATTAAGAAATAGCCCCAACATTTATTTTTAATTCATTGTCAGCATTGTCAGGATGCTAAAATTTGGACTCCTTCTGCCTCAGCCTGGGGAACAGCTGGGATTTTTAGGCATGCACCACTGTACATAGCTTCTCAATCTTAAGGGGAAAGGGGGGCAGGTGAAACTACAATATTGGTAAGGAGAAAGAGAAGTAACCACAAGTCTAGAAGAGAGATTTTTAATTTTTTTATTAATGCACTAGAGTTATACATAATATGACGATTCTTTTTACATAACCATACATACATGAAAAAAAATTGGCTCTACTTCAATCCCCAGTACTTCTTTTCTTTTCTTCCTCCCTTCCCTTTTCCCATACCTCTACTCTAATGCTCTTCTATTTACTTACAGTTTTGTTTAGATTATTGCTATATATATATATATATATATATATATATATATGTGAAATCTGTAGTACCTTCATATATAGCATTCATTGGTCACTTAGATTCCATCGGTTCTCCCTTTTCTCATCATCTACCTGCTCCTTTAATTCCCTTTTCTGCTCTACTGATCTCCCTTCTATTTTTATGGGATCCCCTCTGTTTTTTCCCCCTTTATTTTGTTCTAACTTCCACATATGAGAGAAACTTCAACACTTCACTTCCTGAGACTGGCCAATTTCACTTAGCATGATATTCTCCAGTTCCATCCATTTACCAGCAAATGCATAATTTCTTTCTTCATGTTTCAGTAAAACTGCCTTGTGTATATATATGACATTTCCTTTATCCCCTCATCTGTGTATGGGCATCTCAGCTGGCTCTATAACAATGTGAATTGCACTGCCTTAAAAGATGTTTTTAAAGAATTAAAATAATTTAACTGAATACCGCAAGAGATTATTAGCCAAACATTTAAGAACCAAAAAGGATGAACATTTTATAATGAAATATCATACAGTTAAAAATAACTCCAAATCAAGCCTGAATGGATGTATTATCAGAAAAAGATCCATCTGCTACCATTATAAAGAATCATATGATTAAAATGTCAGTTCTAGCACACTTTAAAAACTTGTTCATTAGATTCTAATGAGTTTTAAGACCATGGGGATATAACATGGAACTCACATGGAACTGTCAATGTTTCATTTAATCAATTTGGCAAAACATGAATTCTAAGACCTCAAAAATGGTACAAAAAAATATAGGTGAATGGAAATTTTAAAGACTGTAATTAGAATGTAAAAAGAATCTACAAAAATAAAACATTCTAAAAAAATCTAGAAGTGAGAAAATTCTTTCTCAGAAAATTCAAGTCTAATCAATATAAGAGAAAAATCTGACAATCATCTTAATAGATCAGAAAGGGAAAACTTTGGTATTTCTAATCAAAACAGTAGTGAGCCTTAGTCTGTGGAGCCTGCTATTCTGGGGGCCATCTCCAGAATATATGCTCAGGAAGCTTTGGTTTAGGTGCAGGTGCTGGGAGATCTGAAAAACATACTGGACAACTTGAAAGCTAGGAAATGATGGTGGAGTAGAGAATAGTGCACTTCCCTGGAGTTTCTAAGCTCAAGACCTTAAAAGCAGGAAGACTGCTCCTCAGCAAGTTGGGCAATGATACGTTAGAGACATGCCAACTTGGTTGGCACTGGTGTCACTAGTCCATGTCAGAGAGGATGGGGAGCGCAGGAAAAGAGAGAGGAAAATGTGACAAAATTGGCTCATGGGAACCTGTGGAACAGAGATTGAAGCTGACCTTAACTAACTCAGAGACAGTTGAGGAAGTTGTTGAATGAAAAACAAAATTAATTGACCAAGGAGTGGAGAGTCCAACCAGAATCAGTGTTACATTGGCAGAAACTATTTTTGAGTGGCCCTGAAGGAGTGCAGAGACTGGAAAAGTATAAGGAGGTTGCCAGCCTGACACAGCAGTTGCCTGTTGTGGGGTCCAACATATGTCTGGACCAGCATGATTAAAGCAGGGCAGAAAGGAAGGTGCTAGGATGATCCAGTCGGGATACTGATAGGACAAAGCTCCCTTTGTTACTGACAACCCATGTGAGCATCTCAAAAATGACAGTAATGCATCAGACAAGCATGTGTGTGTACTGTAGGTCTGATCCTGGGAAATTCACTATCATGAAGATGGTATATGTGAAGCCTTTTGAGGTTTAGACTACTCACCCCAAAAGTGGAAATTTTAGCAGATATCAGCATCTCTTCAGAACCATGGTGGAGACCAAATCTCAAATACCCACCAACAGATTTGCCAAGGGCCAGTCAAAACCAAACTCCAGCTGCTAGAACTTCCAATTTTGAACTCTATTCCCATCCCACTAGGGGAATACACCAACTGTCAACACTTCCCAGTCTATCCCATCCTGTAGTTGGAAATGGGACAATTATAGTTTCATAACCAGTTTTGGCTTCTGGTCACAAAGACTGGCAGCTTGAGGAGAAAAACAAAGATGTGGGACTAACCTCTACCTTTGACCCAAGCTTTGCAGAGACCACCCCCCACCACTGCCTGCAATAAACACAAAGAATGGAACATCAGCATAAGTAATTAACTTGAATCCTTGCCAATGTTTTTTTTCACCTCAGTAGAAAGAGCCTGTATGTTTTTTCATTAGGATTTTTTTCAATTGTCCACCCTTTTTCTTCTTTTATTTTTAATTTTTATTTTATTATTTATTTGAATTTTTAAAATAATTTTTCCATCCTCTGTGACTCTGTGTGTGTGTGTGTGTGTGTGTGTGTGTGTGTGTGCATGCTCACTGCATGGATATGTTCAAATATATACATATATATTTATTATTTTGCTTTGGCCTGATTTTGGTATGGTAAAAATCTTCCATGGATTTGCTTTGTCTTGATCTTCTGCTTGTTTGTTCATACCTTCTTTTTTGTTGTTCTTACTCTTTCTTCACACTACTCCTCTATCCTCTACTAATACCTGATTTTTTTTAATTCCCTCATCCTCTCTTCCTTTATTTCATTGCATTTGGATTTTTTTTACTCCTCCATCTTTACAGGCATTATTTGCTTTTCCTCTGTTCACTCTTTAAATATTTCAAACTTTCTCTTGCTTTTCAAACTTTTTTCTACACTTAAGGAACTATAATTCCACTAATGGAATTCCTTTTTGTAATTCTGACCCCATTTATGTTGCTGTGATTATTAATACAGTGTACAACATAGCAGACCTTGTGGTTAATGTCAGATTTAGCTTATGGTTGTTTATTGTAAGCACCGATATCAAATGTTGACCCCACCATTCTTCTACAGGTAGTAATTAGTGTTAGAGATGTGAAAGTAGACACCAGACATTTCCTTTAAAGCCATACATCAGTTGTTAACAGTATTGCTGGTCCTTGATTCCCCCTTTTTCTAAGAGGAGCTGGGAAGTAATTGGGATAATTCAAGCTCATAGCAGAAAGACCCTACTGATGAGCAACAACTCTGCCAAATAAGAGTGAACCTCACTCCACACATGAACTAGCCTAACTTGAGCCTCAGCAATACTTCAACATATAGAATAAGGGAGAAAAACCCCCAAACAACAACAGTGCCCCAAGTAGGAACAGTTAGAGGGGGTCTTCAGGTCCTCTCCTGGTCATCTACTCATACAGCAAAAACAGAAGTCCTGAGGATTAAAAAAAAAAAAAAGACACAAAAGGACACACATATAAATGAGGAAAATAAATCCAACAGAACTGATGTGTTTGAAAACATGAGGAAACAGGAAAACTAACCTCCACCCACCTCCAAATTCATAATTCCCATCAAAGGAACCCATAGATATGGAAGTGAATAACACAGAGAGGCTAAAAACTGATTATTAAAATGTTCAATGAACTCAAAGTTCTAAGGAATTAAGAAGGCAAATATAAAAAGTGAAGGACCAATAAGAAATATTGAACAGAAACTAATTACTCCTGTGAATGAAGCAATGAATCAAATTTAAAAATTCACTGTAAAATATTACCCACAAAATGGATTGCATATTCACAATAGTCAAGTTATGGAGCCAATCAAGGTACCCTTGAACAGATGAGTGGATAAAGGAAATGTGGTATATATACACAATGGACTATTACTTAATTATTCATTAAGAAGAATGAAATTATGGCATTTGCCAGTAGATGGATGAAATTGGAGAATATCATGCTAAGTGAAATAAGCCAGTTCCCCTAAACCAAAGGTTGAATGTTGTCTCTAATATGTGAATGCTAACCCATATCAAGGGATATTAGGGAGGGGAAGTATAGAAGTTTGTTGGATTAGACAAAGGGTCGTGACGGGCAGGGAGGAGGATTGGATAGGAAAGTCAGTAAAATGAATCAGATACAACTTTCATAGGCTCATATATAAGTATGTGACCAGTGTAACTACACATCATGTTCAATCACAAGAATGGAATCAAAATTGTAATGGGATGCACACCATATACATATAATCTATCAAAAACACACTGTAAAGTCATGCATATCTAAAAACAAAAATAAAAAGGAAAATAGATCTCATAGAAAAGAGAACTTCAAGTCTCAAAGAGAATTTCAGGTTCTGAAGACAGAGTATATAAACTTGAATGCTCAGTGTACAATAAAAGAATACAAAATAAAAGACCATGATCAGATTACACAAGAACTCTGGGACAACATCAGGAGACTAAACTCAAGAGTCATTGTGATAGAAGAGAATATTGAAATGTAGGTGAAAAGTGTTAAACACCTCTTCAGTGAGATAGCAGAAAAATGTCTCCACAATAGAAATGAGATAGACATGTGTGTACATACGGTCCACCATAGGCAAGACTGAAAAAGGTCTTTAAGACACATTTTAGTCAAAATGCCGAAAGTACAAAATAGGGAAACAATATAACTGCAAGAGAAAAACATCAGCACACATTTAGAGGCAAACCAATAAGGTTCATTCACTTCTGCCTTCTCAACTAAGACCCTAAAATCAAGAAGAGTCTAGAATAAGATATTCCAACCTCTAAAACAATTGCCAACCAAGTTTGCTATATCCAGAAAAGCCATCTTTCAGAATTCATGAAAAATAAAAACTTAATGATGAGAATAAAATAAAATAATTCATGAACACTAAGCCAGCACTACAAATAATACTTAAAGATACACTGCATAAGGAGGAACCCCCTGCCAAAGAAAAACCCCAATTCCCTAAATATATGAAGTTCACTAGGACAGCAACTAACTAAATGAAAATCAAGACAGAATTAAATACAGTGAACTAACTAAAATGCATTAAATAACAATTGTCTATCCCCAATCACTATGAATATGTATGGTTGCAACTCCCCAATTAATAGTCATATCAAACTATATACTGTTTGCAAGAGACTCATATTATAGTCAAAGACATTCACTGAATGAAAGTTATAGGAAAATATATCCCATGCAAAGGGAGTCTGAAAAGAAGCATAGGGAGCACTTCTTACATATGAAAAAGCAGATTCAAGCAAAAATTATTGAGAAAAGACTAAGAGGCTCAGTATATACTGCTGAAGGGAATAATCCTACAGGAAGATATAACAGTAAATATTAATACCCAGAATGTCAATGTACTTAATTACAGTGAAAAAAAAACAAAAACAAAATAAGACAAAACAACAACAACAATATAAACACCTCTTCACATTAAATCTCAGATCCCAGTAAAATAATACTGGGTGATTTCAACACACCACCATTACCAACAGACAATATCATCCAAACATAAAACTTATAAAGCTATTTCTGATTTAAACAATAATATAAATGAAATGGACCTAATAGACATATACAGATTATATCACTCCAAACAGCTCAATTCACATCCTTTTTATTTTTTATTTTTCATTTTGATTTTTTGTACACAAATGGGGTACAACTATCATTTCTCTGGTTGTACACAAATAGAGTCATACCATTTGTGTAATCATACATGTACATGGGGAGTGATGTTTGTCTCATTCTATTATCTTTCCTTCCCTCCTCCCTCTCCCCTCCTCTTGTTTCCCTGTACACAATCCATCCTTCTTCCATTCTTCTCTTACCTTCCCCTCTATTATGGATCATCAACCACTTATCAGAAAAATCATTCATTCTTTGGTTCTTTGGGATTGGCTTATTTCACTTAGCATGATATTCTCCAACTCCATCTACTTACCTGCAAATGCCATAATTTTATTCTTAACATTGATGTGGCTGTGTTACTGTAGTTTGCTCATTCTAAGTCCTTTGGGTATAAACCAAGGAGTGGGATACCTGGGTCAAAAGGTGGGTCCATTCCAAGTTTTCTGAGAATTCTCCACACTGCTTTTCAGAGTGGCTCCACCAATTTGCAACTCTACCATCAATGTAAAAGTGTGCCTTTTTCCCCACATCCACGCCAACATCTATTATTGTTTGTGTTCTTGATAATAGCCATTCTAATTAGAGTAAGATGGAATCTTAGAGTTGTTTTAATTTGCATTTATCTAATTATTAGAGATGTTGAACACTTTTTCATATATTTATTAATTGCCTCTGTGTCTTCTTCTGTAAAGTGTCTGTCCAGTTCCTTGGCCCATTATTGATTAGGTTCTTTGAATTTTTGGTGTAAAGTTTTATAAGTTCTTTATAAATTCTGGAGATAAGTGCTCTATCTGAAGTGCATGTGGAAAAGATTTTCTTCCACTCTGTAGGCTCTCTCTTCACATTCTTGATTGTAACCTTTGCTCAGAAAAAGCTTTTTAGTTTGAATCCATCCCATTTATTGATTCTTGCTTTGATTTCTTGTGCTTTGGGAGTCTTGTTGAGGAAGTCAGATCCTAAGCCAACGTGATGAAGATTTGGGCCTACTTTGTCTTCTATTAGGTGCATGGTCTCTGGTCTAATTCCTATGTCCTTGATCCATTTTGAGATGAGTTTTGTGCAGGGTGAGAAATACAGGTTTAATTTCATTTTACTGCATATGGATTTCCAGTTTTGCCACCACCATTTGTTGAACAGGCTACCTTTTCTCCACTGTATGTTTTTGGCTCCTTTGTCTAGTATGAGGTGACTGTATTTATGTGGTTTTGTCTCTGAGTCTTCTATTCTGTACCATTGGTCTGCCCCTCTATTTTGGTGCCAATATCATGCCATTTTTGTTACTATTGCTCTGTAGTATAGATTGATATCTGGTATTGTGATACCTCCTGTTTCGCTTTTTCTACTCAGGATTGTTTTGGCTATTTGAGGTCTCTTGTTCTTCCAGATTAAGTTCATGATTGCTTTCTCTATTTCTATGAGGAATGTCATTGGGATTTTAATTGGAATTGTATTGAATCTGTATAGCCACCTTCAAGTAGAATGACCATTTTGACAATGTTAATTCTGCCTATCTAAGACCATGGGCAGATCTCTCCATCATCTATGGTTTCTTCAATTTCTTTCTTTAGTGTTCTGTAGTTTTCATTGTAAAGGTCTTTCACCTCTTTTGTTAGTTTGATTCCCAAGTGTTTATTTTTTTTTTGATGCTATTGTGAGTGGAGTGATTTTCCTAATTTCTCTTTCAGAGGATTCATCACTTATGAATAGAAATGCATTAGATTTACATGTATTTATTTTATATCCTGCTACTTTGCTGAATTCATTTATTAGTTCTAGAAGTTTTCTAGTGGGGTTTTTTGTATCTTCTAAATATAGGATCATGTCATCAGCAAATAGTGACGGTTTTAGTTCTTCTTTTCCTATTTGTATCCCTTTAATTTCTTTGGTCTCTCTAATTGCTTTGGCAAATGTTTCAAGGATGATTTTAATAGAAGTGGTTAAAGAGGGCATCCCTGTCTTCTTCCAGTTTTTAGAGGGAATGCTTTCAGTTTTTCTCCATTAAGAATGATGTTGGCTGTGGGCTTAGCATAGATAGCCTTTACAATGTTGAGGTATGTTCCCACTATTCTTATTTTTTCTAGTGTTTTAAGCATGAAGGGGTGCTGTATTTTATCAAATGCTTTCTCAGCATCTATTGAAATAATAATGATTCTTAACCTTAAGTCTATTGATGTGATTAATTAAATTTATTGATTTCAGGATGTTGAACCAACCTTGCATCCCTGGGATAAACCCCACTTGATCATGGTGCACTATCTTTTTAATTTATTTTTGTATGCAATTCACCAGTATTTTGTTAAGGATTTTTGCATCTATGTTAATCAGGGATATTGTTCTAAAGTTTTCTTTCCTTGATGTGTCTTTATCTGGTTTGGTGTCAGAGTGATACTAGCTTCATAGAATGAATTTGGAAGGGTTCTCATTTTCTATTTCCTGGAATACTTTGAGGAGTATTGGTATCAGTTCTTTAAAGGTCTTGTAGAATTTGAGAATCCATCTGATCCTGGGCTTTTCTTGGTTGGTAGGCTTTTGATTTTTTCTTCGATTTCAGTGCTTGAAATTGATCTGTTTAGATTGTGTATGTCTTCCTGATTCAGGTTGGGAGGATCATATGTCTCTAAAAATTTGTCAATGTCTTCGATATTTTCTATTTTTTGGAGTATAGATTTTCAAAGTAGCTTCTAATTATGTTATGTATTTCAATGGTGTCTGTTGTGATCTTTCCTTTTTTATCATGAATTCTAGTAATTTGAGTTTTCTCTCTCCTCTTCGTTAGTGTGGCTAGGGGTTTATCAATTTTGTTTACTTTTTCAAAGAACCAAATTTTTGTCAATTTTTTGAATTGTTTCTCTTGTTTCAATTTCATTGATTTCAGCTCTGATTTTAATTATTTCCTGTATTCTACTATTTTTGGTGTTGATCTGTTCTTCTTTTTCTAGGGCTTTGAGATGTAATGTTATGTCATTTTGTTGTTGACTTTTTATTCTTTTCTTGAATGTGCTCCATGCAATGAAGTTTCTTCTTAGTATTGCTTTCAGAGTGTCCCAGAGATTTTGATATGTTGTATCACTGGTGTCATTTACCTCTAAGAATTTTTTTTATTTCTTCCCTGATGTCTTCTGTTATCATTGTATCATTCAATAGCATATTATTTAGTCTGTATGAGTAGTTTTTGTTTGTTATTTTATCATTCATTTCTAATTGCATTCCATTATGGTCTGTAGGATACAATGTAGTACTCTGTATTTATTAATGGCTTCTTTGTGGCATAGTATATGGTCTCTTTTGGAGAATGATCCAGGAGCTGCTGAGAAGAAAGTATATTTGCTTGATGATGGATGAAATACTCTGTAAATGTCCATTAAGTCTATATCATTGATTGTATTATTAAGTTCTATAGTTTCTTTGTTCAGTTTTTGTTTGGGGGATCTATCCAGTGGTGAGAGTGGTGTGTTAAAGTTCCCCACTATTATCATGTTTTGGTCTATTTGATTCTTAAAATTGAGAAGGGTTTGTTTGATGAACATAAATGCTCCATTGTTTGGGGCATAAATATTTATGATTGTTATGTCTTGCTGTTTTATGCTTCCCTTAAGCAGTATGAAATGTCCTTCTTTATCCCTTCTGATTAACTTAGGTTTGAAGTCCACTTTGTCTGATATGAGGATGGAGATTCCTGCGTTTTTATTGGGTCCATGTGCATGGTATGTTTTTCACCATTCTTTCACCTTTAGTCTGTGGATGTGTTTTTCTATGAGATGAGTCTCTTGAAGGCAGCATAATGTTGGGTCTTTCTTTTTAATCCAATCTGCCAGTCTATGTCTTTTGATTATTGAGTTTAGGCCATTGACATTCAGGGTTATTATTGGGATATGATTTGTATTCCTGGTCATTTTGACTTATTTTTAGCTCTTAACTTGCCTCAGTTTCTCCTTTAATTGGCTATTCCTTTAGGGCAGTTCCTCCCTTTGCTGATGACATTGTTGTTTTTCATTTCTTCTTCATGGAATATTTTGCTGAGGATGTTCTGTTGTGCAGGCTTTCTATTTGTAAATTGTTTTAGCTTTTGTTTATCATAGAAGGATTTTATTTCATCATCAAATCTGAAGTTATATTTTGCTGGTTATAAGATTCTTGTTTGGCATCCATTTTCTTTCAGAGCTTGAAATATATTGTTCCAGGCCCTTCTTCCTTTTAGGATCTGGGCTGAGAAATCTGCTCATATCTGTATTGGTTTCCCTCTGTACATAATCTGATGCTTTTCTCTCACAACCTTTGAAATTCTGTCTTTACTACGTATATGATGTATTTTCATTACAATGTGCTTGGTGTGGATCTGTTGTAATTTTTTACATTTAGTGTCCTGTAGACCTCTTGTATATGATTTTCCTTTTCATTTTTCAGATTTGGGAATTTTTCTGATATTATCATTGAATAAATTATTCATTCCTCTGGTTTGTATCTTGTGCCTTCCTCAATCTCAATAATTCTTAAATTTGGTCTTTTAATGATATCCCATAATTCTTGGAGGTTCCATTCATAATTTCTTACCATCCTTCTCTGTTTGGTCAACTTTGTTTTCAAGATTAAATATTTTGTTTTCATTGTCAGAGGTTCTGTCTTCCAAGTGACCTAGCCTGTTGGTTATGCTTTCTATTTAGTTTTTAATTTGGTTTATTGTTTCCTTCATTTCAAGGATTTTTGTTTTGTTTTGTTTTGTTTTCAGAATCTCTATCTCTTTATTGAAATGATCCTTTGCTTCCTGCATTTGCTCTTTCTTAACTGTTTATTGGTGCAATCATTCATTGCCAGCATTTACTCTCTTATCTCATCATTTTCATCTTGGATCATTTATTTATGTACATTCTGAACTCCCTTTCTGACATTTCTTCTGCCATCCTGTCATTGGGTTCTATTCATATGCAATCTAGATTTGTTTGGGACACTTTTTCCCCTTGTTTTCTCATGTTGTTTGTATATCTTCCCCTCTAGTAGTGCAAATCTTAGTTATTGCAGTTCTCCCCTATAGACTTATAATGTCTCTGCAGGTTTCCAATAACTCACCTTGAAGTAAGAAATCAATATTAGCAGCACACCATACAAACAATATGCATCCTTAACCCAAATATTCCCTATTAAGATATTGACAATATTGTCTTAATAAACAGAGATGATAAGTTTAGTTATTATCTACAGCATAACCAGTAGGTTTGTAATAAGGACCACAATTTCTAATGGTGGACAGAGAGGATGGGGAGGGATGTAGGATATAATATTTATGAGGTAAGAAGTGCATCTTTAGAGGTACTAGGTCATAGGCACAGTGAAAGCGGAATCAAAAGAAATAGGTTGTTAGCATGAGAAAAGGAGAAAGAATCTTCACGGAAATAGATAAGAAGAAAATAGAGAGAGTGAGAAAAATATTTATATAAGAAAAAATAATAGTAGTTACAATAGGAATAATCATACTACTACTACTAATAAAAAATTCTACAATAAAACTATACTGTACTGTTCAAACCTCCTAGTCTTCAGTAGCCTGATGCCTGAGAGGAACTTGATAATGTGGTGTCCCAAGAAGGGTGCTGTCCCACTATGGATGTTCACTTCTAGGTTCGGAATAGTCAAGGTTAGTGGGCAAAGGCAACTCCATGTGTTGAAAGATGGTCAGTTACAGCAGCGTGGGCACTAGATCGTGCAGGTGCAGGTGCTGAGATGGCAGGCTGGGGCACAGGCCTCTGTGCTGTAGATGGTGGGCGTGGGAGACTGGCATGGGCGGTGGGTCTGGTGGCTGGCCTCTGCTCGGCGGGGGAGATTCTCACTTTCTTCTTAAAAGCTTATAGAACCTTTTTGAAAATAGACCATGTTCCAGATCACAATTTCTTAGCAAATTCCAATAATGGATTCAACCCCATACATCTCATTAAAACATGTTATGTTTTAGATGTGACGTATCTCCCAAAAGCTCATGTGTGAGACAACACATGAAGGTTTGAGGGAGAAATAGTTGGGTTATAGCATTAACTTAATCAGTGAATTGATCCCTTATTGGATTAACTGTGTTGTGAGTGGAGGCAGGTGGGGTGTGGCTGGAGTAAATGGTTTTTTGGGGCCATGGCAATGGGGTATATATTTGTGCCTGGAAAGTGAAGACCTTTCTCTCTGCTTCCTGATCATCATGTGAGTTGCTTCTCTCCACCACACTCTTCTACCATGATGTCCTGCCTCACCTTGAGCCCTGAAGAATAGAACCATCCTTCTATGTGCTGAGATCTCTGAAACCATGAGCCAAATAACCTTTCCTCCTCTGTACTTGTTCTGTTTGGCTTCTTTAGTTACAGCAGTGAAGAAGCTGACTAAAACAGATCATAAGAGAATACAACTAGAAACCAACAGTAAGAAAATGCATAGAAATTATGAACACATAGACATTGAATAATGCTTTTTTTAAATGAGGAATGGATCAAAGAAGAAACCATGAGATGGATAAAAAAATTCTTAGACACAAATGAACAGAGATATACCATATCAAAATCTGTGGGACAGCATGAAGTCAGTTTCTAAGGGAAAGGTATAGTGCATTGAGTGCCTACATTAAAACACAGAGAAATTTCAGATGAATAAGTTTATGCTCCACCTTAAGGGTTAGGAAAGGAAGAACAAATTAATTCCCAAATCAGTAGAAGACAGGAAATCATTAAGATCAAAGCTGAAATTAATAAAATTTAGAATAAAAAATACATAGATCAATGCAATGAAGAATTGGGTCTTTAAAAAGAGAAATAATATTGATGAATCTTTAGCCAAACAAATCAAAAGAAAGAGAGAGGGAGGACAAAATTAAAATTAGACATGATAAAGGAGATGTCAATACAGATACTTCTGAAATCCAGAGGATCATTAGAAATTATTTTGAAAATTTATATCCAATTAATTGGAAAATCTAGAAGATATTAACAAATTTCTAGATAACTATGACCTGCCCAAATGGAATCAAGAGGCTATAGAGACTCTAAACATACCAGTAACTAGCAATGTGATGGAAATAGTAATTAAAAGACAACAAAGACAGGCTCAGTACCAGATGCATTCTCACCTGAATTCTCTCAGACCTTTAAAGAAGAACTAATGCTAATGCTTCTCAAATTAATCCATGAAACACAAAGGGATGGAATACATCAAAATTCACTCATAAAGTCAGTATATTCTCTTACCAAAACCAAATAAGGACACATTAAGGAAAGAAAACTACAGATCAACATTCCCTGATTAACATAGATGCAAAATTCTTAACAAAATATTAACAAACCACATTGAAAACACATTAAGAAGATGATTAAGTAGGTTTTATTCCAGAGATCTAAAGTTGGTTCTAAATATGCAAGTCAATAACTGTAAATCACCACATGAATAAAATTAAAGGACAAGAAACATATGATCATGTCAATTGATGCATAAAAGACCTTTGATAAAATACAGCACCCATCCATGTTAAAAATGCTGAAGAAAATGGGAATAAAATTAAATTACATGAACATTATAAATGCTAAATATGACAAACCCAAACCCAAGACTATAGTGAAATGGAGAAAAACAATGAAAGCATGTCATCTAAATTCAGGAACAAAACAATGATGTTCATTCTTACCACTTCTATTCAATAGAATTTTTGAAAGTCCAGTCAGAGATATCCAACAAAATAAGGAAATTAAAGGAATACAAATAGGAAAGGAAGAAGTCAAATTATCTCTATTTGATGATGACATGAACCTATAACTAAAAGACACCCCTCCATACCCAAAAACCCAACAGAAGACTTCTATAGTTGATAAATTAATTCAGCAAAGTAGCAGGATATAAGATCAACATTCATAAATCAATAGACTTCCTACAATCTAACAGTGATTCTACTGATAAAGAAATCAAGACTATTCCATTTTCAAAAGCCTCAAAAAAAAAAAGGAAAAAAAAACCATATAAATCTAACCAAGCAGGTGAAATATTTCTACACTGAAAATCATAGAACACTGAACAAATATATTGAAGATGACCTGAGAATATGGAATAATCTCACATCTTCTTGGATAAGACAAATTAATATTGTAAAATTAGCCTTACTATCAAAAGCAATATGCACATTCAATGAAATCCCTAATAAAATACCAATAACATTCTTCATAGAACTAAAATAAATGGTCCTTAAATTCATCTTGGAAGAATAAGAGACCCAGAATATGTAAAGCAATTATGAGTAAAAAATGATGCAGCAGGCATCACAATACCTGATCTTAAGTAATACTGCAGAGCAATATACTATCAAAAATTGCATGGTGTTGGCATCAAAATAGAAATGAAGACCAATGGAATAGTATAGGATACACAAAGACAAATCTACATAGACACAGTCATCTGATACTTGACAAAGGCGTAAATAATATATGTTGGAGAAAAGATAGTCCTTTAAACAAACGGACTAGGAAAACTGAATATACATATATAGAAGAGTGGAACTAGATCTCTCTCTCTCACCTTGCACAAAGCTCACATGAAAGAGGATCAAATACTTAGGAAGTACACCAGAAACTTAACAACTGCTAGAAGAAAACTTAGATTCAGCACTCAACATATTGGTGCAGGCATCAACTTCCTTAATAAGACCCCTAAAGCTCAAGAAATAAAACCAAGAATCAATAAGTGGGATGCCGTCAAATTAAAATATTTTTCTGCACAGAAAGAAGTTATTAAGAGCATATACACAACCCAAATAGAGAAAATCTTTTGTCAGCTACTCCTCCGACAGAGGATTAAAATTCAGAATACATAAAGAATAGAAAAAGGTTTACACCCTCCCCCCCCCAAAAAAAACAAAAACAAAAGCAATTAATGGGGCAAGAAAACAAAACAAACTTCTCAAAAGAAAAAATACAAATAGCCAAGAAATACGCAAAAAATGCAAATCAAAACTACACTAAGTTTTCTTCTCTCTAGTTGGAATGGAATTCATC
Organism: Sciurus carolinensis; assembly: GCF_902686445.1. Lineage (NCBI taxonomy): Eukaryota > Metazoa > Chordata > Mammalia > Rodentia > Sciuridae > Sciurus > Sciurus carolinensis. Next base: position 102,981,941 of record NC_062217.1, read on the forward strand.
AAGAATACAAATACTAATAAATGCTGGCAATGATGTGGAGGAAAACGTACACTCATACATGGTTGGTGGGAGTACAAATTAGCACAACCACTCTGGAAAGCAGTCTGGAGATTCCTCAAAAAAAAAAAAAAAATAAGGATGGAATGATCAAATGACTCCAGCAATTCCACTTTTTGGTATTTATCTAAATGAACAAAAATTAGCATATCATTGCAATATAGTCATATCAATGTTTATAACAGCACAATTCACTATAGCCAAACTGGACTGGAACCAGCCCTCATGCCGTCAATAGATGTATGGATAAAGACAATTTGGTATATATGTAGAGTAGAGCTTTACTCAGCCATAAAGATGAATGAAAATAAGCCATTTGCCAATATGTGGATGGAACTGGAGAATATTATGCTACATGAAATGAATCAGACTTAGAAAATCGAGTCAAATGTTTTTTCTCATATGTGAATGTTAGGGCAAAATAAGGTGGGTTGGGAGAAACTGGATATCATAAATATATAGCGAAGATCAGTGGTGTAAAAGGAGATTGAGAAGGAGGAGAAGTGAGGCAAAGGGGAGGAAATGTGGAATAAATTAAACAAAATCATGCCATGTGCACATATAAATATACCACAGGGAATTCACATTCATGGGTATATAAAATGCACCAATAAAAAATAAATAAACCAGTGGGGCATGCTGGCCCTTGCCTGTAATCCCAGCACCTCAGGAGGCTGAGACTGGAGGACCATGAGTTCAAAGCTAGTCTCAGCAACAGTGAGGTGGTAAGCAATTCAGTGAGACCCTGTTTCTAAATAAAATACAAAATAGGGCTGGGGATGTGGCTCAGTGGTTGAGTGTCCCTGAGTTCAATCCCTGGTACCCAAAACAAACAAACAAATAAACAAACCAGCAGAAGGGAGACAGAGTAGAGAAAGATGGAAAGGGAGAAGTAAGAGGTGAGGGAAAGGTGGGAAACGAACTGAAATGGGGTAAATCAAATTCCATGCATGTGTGATATTGTCAAAATGAACTGAGTTACTATGTATAGCCATAAGGTTCTAATATAAAAAGCATGTTATTCTTCTGACAGGTTTGTCTATATAAGTGATTTGGACATTCCCGCTTGGAGTTTTTAATATTCTTCCCTATTTTGTACTTTTGGCAACTTTATTTAATAATGCTTGGAGATCTTCTTCTCTGGTCCTCCTTCAGTGTTCTAAATGTTTTCTCTGATGTCCACATTTTTTGCAAAAATACGGGAAATTTCCTGCTATTATTCCATACCCCTGTTCCTTTGTATATACATATGATTCATGAGTTTACTAATTTAATTGTTCCCCATAGGCCATGTATCTTCTGATAATTCACGTTTTTTCTTTTTGGTTTTTTGTTTTGATAATTTATCAATATTGTCTTTCAACTCTGATTTTTTTTGACCACTTGATCTAGTCTGTTGGTGTAAATTCAGCTCAATTTTTTGGGGTGACTGAGCTCTTCATTTCCAAGATTTCTGTTCAAAAACTATCAACTTTCTCTTTAATATCCTTCCTTATCTTCCTTAATATATTCAGTCATTTATTTGTATCTACTTTGAATTAATTGACCATCTGTAACCTCATTCTTTGGAAATTTTATTCTGGCTTTTCATCTTCTGCATTAGCTTTGGAATCAGTTACTAGAGAGTTATGAACTTTTTGAGAAGTTATGTAGCCTTTCCCCCCATACGTCTGCTGTATGTATGTTGAGATTTGCTCATCTGTGGGGATGTATATTTCTTCCACTTTTATGTAAGAAACTTCTTAGGGAATAACCTCTTGATGTTGTGTCCTAAGATATTTGTTTGTTGTGTACTACAGCATTCAATTCCAAATGGAGTTTGCAGTGTAATTCCCCTATAGCTTCTCTAAATGTGAATTGTGAGTTTTCATACAGTGTGTATTGTGTCAGAGCCTTCAGGACAAGTTTTCTTTGTAGATCTTGCCAAAGAGGAGTCACTTTAGTGGTAGAAGTGTAGACAGGGAAGTGTCTGGGATGCATCCTTTGTGGTCACCCCTCCCATCTTGTTGACAATGAGCTCTCACACGTGGGGTGCCCCGTGTTGAGGGTACTTATGGGTTCAGTTTCCCCAAAAAACTGTTTTTCTAGGATATGAGTATCCAGAAATGGGATTTTTGTGCCCATTTCTCCACACCTACAAAGGGGCATGTCAGCTGGGGGCTTTTATCTCCCCTGACAAGTTAAAATGTCTGTCAAGGTTTGAGGGGAACTAGTACTTGGCTGACTAAGGTATGATTTAAACACTAGGTCTCAAAACTTGCTGTGTGGTATTGTTTAGACTCAGAAATGGTGATCAAAATGACATTGATGTGACTGTGTCATTATAGTATGCTGATTTTAAATCCTTTGAGTATTAATGTAGGAGGGAATACCTGGGTCAATTGGTGGTTCCATTCTAAGATTTTTGAGGAATCTCCATACTTATTCTAGAGTGATTGCAATAATTTGCAGTCCCACCACCAATGCATAAGTGTGTCTTTTTGCCCACATATTTGCCAACATTTATTATTGCTTGTATTCTTGATAAATGGCACTCTGGAGTGAGACGAAATCTCAGTGCAGTTTTAATTTGCATTTCTCCTATTGCGAGAGGTTTTGAACATTTTTTCATATATTTGTAGACATTATATTTCTGCTTTTATGAAGTGTCTGTTCAATTTCTTAGCTCAGTTATTGATTGGGTTATTTGTTTTTTGATGAGGTCTTCGAATTCTTTATATAACTTGGAGAAAAATACTCTAGCTGAAGTGAAGTTGGTAAAGATTTTCTTCTATTCTGTAGGCTCTCTCTTCCTGTCCTTTTGATTGTTTCCTTTGCTGCAAAGAAGCTTTTTAGTTTAACTCTATCCCATTTATTGATTCTTCATTTTACTACTTGCATTTTATTAATCTTGTTAAGAAAATCAATTACTAAGCTGGCATGATGTAGATTTGGACCTACTTTTCCTTGTATTAGGTGCAGGGTCTCTGTCTAATGCCTAAGTCCTTGGTCCACTTTGATTTTTGTACAAAGTGGGAGATAGCAGTTTAATTTTGCTATATATGGATTTCCAGTTTTACCAGCACCATTTGTTGAAGGGGCTATCTTTTCTCCAATGTATGTTTATAGCACCCATGTCTAGTATGAGATAACCGTATTTATGTGGGTTTATCACTTTAGAAGCTGTGAGGCTGTTACATATGACTGTGATTCATCAAGTTCTTCCATAGCATTTATTTGTTTTTTGACCTATAAAACATAAATCCAATATCAAAATATACTCCAAATATATATACCATATACTAAATACACGGAGGTGAAAATTATACACCTTCTTATATAAGCAAAGGCACAGGTAGTGCTTTCAAAGAACTAATTTCTATCAAAAGGAAACTTTTATCAATGGTTATTCTTACCTTTTTTGGAGATGCAAAAACATTTATTTTATTTTTTGAACAATTACAACTAGACAGCTTCACTCGATGTCATCAGCAATTGAATCCACACAACATGATTGTCTTGTATGTGTAGGTGGGTTTAACAGGTTACATCTGACAGTGGTCCTGTGTGAAGTGCTGTCTTTAAAACTTATTCAATTTCCAGTATCATTCTTATTCTCTCAAGCTGCCACTCTCAAAACCTCATGGTTTTTCTCTATTTTGTTTTACATTTTAAAACTCTACTTTCAAAATAAGATCCAAGATGGATCCAGAGAGTTTCAGGTATGATCAAGGACAAAATGGTTAGCAATAGAGCCCTTGGTTAAGATTAATCATCTTGAATAACAAGAATCTCAAAACATGTATTTAAACTCTAACAGTCATAACTTCACAGTAATAGAGATTTTTTTTCTAAAACTTTACATCAGTAAGGTTTCAGCTCATATAAATATACTCTAAGGATTCTTCTTTTGTTTACAGGCAACATTATCCTTGCTGAGCTTTCTCATCACATCTGCATGGCTGATCCTGGCTGTTCCTTGAAACACCACTGGATAATTCTCCTGCAGGTATTTGGCAAATGGTCTCATCTGGGGCTCAATGGGGGTTCCATCTTTATGAGTTAATGGCAACATGACCAGAGGCCCTCTGCATCTGGCACAGATAAAGTGTTCAGTGTTCATTGACTTGGTGTAGCAGCCAACCCTGGTTTTGCACTGAGTACATTCATAATTAATCCTGTATCTAATCATATAGTTATGGCAACGAGTGATCCTAGGCAGCTCAGGGTGTCCTGAATTGGATTTTCTTGCATAATACTTCCATGCATCACCATGAGAATCTCAGACACTGTGGAACAGCCAGGAGGCTGCAGGGCATATTTCATGGATCAAAATATCACAGAGGAAGTCTGCAGAGTCACAGACTTTCAGAGAAATCTTGACCTTGGCATAACATTCCCTTTTGGGGTGTTGTGACTCACTAGTGGTGCATAAGCCAGCAGTTCTCAGCATTTTTATTCAGGTGATTTCTCTTTTCTCCACAGCTTTTGATCAAAGATGTGCTGTTGAACAGTTGGTAGATTTTTCTGAACCAACTCATCTTTATTTTGCTTGAAATTCTTTCCAGAACTTTGCTTTGATTTTTTAATGTCATACAAGAAACATCCAGGTATTTTGCACATGAACTTCCCAGACTCCCATTTTCAACTTTCATTGTACTGAATTTCTTCTTTACAGCTCATGCTTTTTCCCCCCCCACTACCAGCAGGTATCACACATATATTTTTGGTTTTGTACTTAAGCCTTTTTTTTGGTTGTTCCACCACAGTTATGGGCTCTTCACTTGGCAACTTTGTATCTATAATTTCTAGATTAACCTCAGGATCATTTGGTGGTTGGATACCATTTTTACCAAAATTCTGCATCTCATCAATATTATCAAGTGTGTTGCTCTGAGAGGCAGCAAACTCATCTACCTCTTCTTTATCAAAGGAAATTTGGTCATGATCACAGCAATCATCTTCAAGTATCTTAGGACCCTTCAATTTGTTATTGCTGCCATCATCATTGTCATCATCATCATCATCAATAATAGTTATTGGAGGCTCCTGCTCCTTGGTGTCAGAAAACTCTTCCAACATCTCATCTTTACTGCTTATTTTGCCTAACTTACCTTTCTTTTCCTTATGGGCATATTCATCATCAGATTCTGATTCAATTACCACACAGCTGACCTACTTCTTCTGTGCTTTTCTTTTGGCCTAAAGGGACTCATATTCTTCATTGTGCTAAAGTCCAGAGAAAGGGCACAACAATCGTCATCCTTGGTGTGCCACTGGCCAGGTTGGCCAAGCCTTTTTTCTGACCTGGCCATGTCTGCTTTTTCTGCCAGGCGTGAACAATCACAGCTCACTTCTAAACCCTTAGAGGAGCACGAGACCCAGAACAAAGGCCTGCTTCTTAATCATTTTCAAAGTTAAAGTCTTTAGATAGCAAAAAATTCTCTGTTCTTTACCTTTTGCAATATATTTTTAATTCATATTTTTGTATTGTACCACTTTGCCTTTCATAATGCACTTTATCAATAAATATTATCTTGTATTATTTGTAATAGTATCTTGTTCTTTTCATTAGATGTTTTTCATGTGGGCCTAAAACAGAAAAAAAGGAAGATGAAAGAAAGAAAAAAAGAAAGAAGGAAAGAAAGGAAGAAAGAAGAAAGAAAAGAAAGACATAAAATTCTTTCAGACAAATACCAAATATTTAAAATGCATTGACTATTTTCTTTTATATATAAATTCTCTATATTTTTAATTTATTGTACCCATAAATTTTACAATCATTTTCCACATGGGGAATTCAAGTGGAAACAGAAACAATAGCATTAAGAAACCAAGAATACTACTACTAATAGAATCAAAACAAAGAATTAAATTCAGATCACATTTTCTGACAGTCAAAGCAAAATAATATAATGTTACTTGCATTATTTGATAGAAATGTGACAGTGTTTTCTTATTATCATTTATAAAAAATAAAACTTATACAAGTTACCAAAACTCATTTGTAAATTATGACTTAAATCCTTATATGAGGAAGACCCTTTTGCAATAATGATAGGGTTCTTGGTTCAGGACCTACAATGCAATGACTGTACACAATTCAAAGCAGTTCACATATGCCAAACTTGTTTTAATTCTCATTCTCCCAACAATTCTGTGAGGTAGATAACATTAGGTCTCTTATAAAGGAAGGAACTAGTCAAAGAAAGGCCAAATAACTTGCCAAAACCCATGCATCTTGTTAGTGATAAACCACAAATTTAAAAGGAATAATCTCAACTCTGTTGTCAATACTTCACATTTGTATTGCACACAAACACAACACTCCCTTTCCCCCCAGATTCTAAGTACCTATTATATTGATACTTCAGATATTTTAGAGTATTATACAAAATCAGAGTGACTAGTGATAATACTGTCAAGGCAGAAGGCATGATTATGTTCTCTAGAGTATGACCTGTGTGGCTGAATGTTTTCTACTACATGATTTTTTTTTAAATCTATCATAATTGAAAATTTGGGTCATCAATTGAATGTTCAATTATATTAGGATATCCAATATCTGAACCAAAACAAAATGAACTACAACATTTGCCATAGAAAATGTATAAGTAAACAGAAATTCTAAGGACCATTAGCATTTACAATTTTATAAATGAATTATATAGACAATTCACAAACAGTTGTATAGACAGTTTACTATAAATCCTAAAAGGTACCCTATGAAGCTAATATTGGATATGAAAACTCAAGTAATTGAATAAGCCTGTCCTTCTCTTATAGATCATTTCCAAGGGCATGTGAAATACACTAAATACTTGTATTTTTTAACTATTTAATTTCACATTCTTCTTTAGTCATTATTCGCTCTTTCATGGCCATTCCCTGAAAAATTCCCTAAGGAGTTTCCTACAATTATTCATGGAAGTCAGGCTTTCATGGTGACCATGTATGGAAACTACTCCTTGTCAAAGTCACTGGTCTTTGTCAATCTGTCAGCTGCATTGATATTACTGAGTATTTCCTTCCTCTCTCCTGAACTACATTATTCTTTCTTATTTCCATAAAAAAAGTATCAACTCTGAGTTTTGACAGAGAGTGTGATGAGAAACAGAGCCTGGCCTGCTCCCCAGGGCCCTCTGGGACCCTCAAGCCCCAGGCCAGAAGGTGAGCTGGGGTGCCCAGGACAGGCCATGGCCTCTGCCCTGCAGACACCTGGAGTTCCCACTGCAACTCCCCACTGACTGATCCAGGCAGTGAAGGACCAAGCATCGGCTAGCCTCTCCCCGTACCTGAATGACCTGATGGTGTTGGTGACTCTCCTGGTCCAATCTTGTCTGCCACAGCCAAAGCCACCACTGAGGATGAGGCACCTTTGGGTGGCAGCAGGTGTGGTGTGGCAAGAAGAATGGCATGTCTGATACATCTTAGGAAGGGTTCTAACATGGACTCAGTGAAATGGGGTCACTAGAATGCTGTGAGCAGAGAGGTAACCTAATCAGACTTGGTCTAACTGGTCCACTGTGACAAGAATGGATGGTAAGAGCATTTAAAAAGAGACAAGGAGACTAATTTGCTGACTATTTACAGTTATCTGGACAGGAGATGCTAGTAGCTTGGAAATGGAAGATGTGACTAACCTTGAAGGCAGACCTGACAAGATTTACAGACAGATTCAATGTGAAGCATAAGAGAAACAGCTGAGTCAAGAAAGAGACCAAGGTAAAGTGTCATTAACTCAAGTAAGAATGAGGGGTAGGAATTAGGATATGTTTTAGATCAATTTTGAACCTGCTGAGTTGGTACTCAACAGCTAAGCAGGTAGTTTATTATAAAGGTCTAGAATTAAGAGGTAAGATCATGGTTGGAGAGCTACATTTGGAAATAACTGGTATATAAAAAGTATAAGGAAAACATCAGAGGGCGTGAAGAGAAACAAATAAAACAGACTAAGCTGGAGGGACTCAAAAGTGGGGAGGAAGCCCAGGGGGATGACTGACATTCTAAAAGCCAAGTGAAGAAAGTGTGCTGAAGGAGGTTTCCAGGAGGTCCAATACTGCTGAGAGGTTAAGTAAGATGATATGGAAGAAATTATTTCTAGATTCATTCAAGTGAAAACTGGAAGTAAACTTGGGAAAAGCAATTTTGGAGGAAAGGATGAGTGAAAATTACTGGTGTGAGTTCAAACACAAATGGAGGGCTGGGGATGTCCACAATGGTAGAGGGCTTGCTAGTATGCTCAAGGTCCTGGGTTTGATTCCTGGGATTTCAGTGAACAAATAAAATTAATAAAAAAGGGAAAGGGAATGTAGTTCAGTGAGTAGAGATCTTTCTTACAATAGCCTTCTAGCTAAGTAGCATAGTTGGCTATGATCTAATGTTTTTCTCATTTAACTTCATTTTTCAATCCTCATATAATGATTTGGTAGTATATTTGTGACTCTTTAATTTTTTAAGATTACATTTGTCCCACCACAACACCCTAAATGAAGTTATTAAATAATTTGTTCATAAAACTATAAACTAAAATAAAATAACCTTAAAAACATCTTAGATATATATTATATAGACTTATTTTCATTTGCTCATATTCATAGATAATTACGACTAAAGTAATTCTTGTTTCAAGCAAATCTTTAATTTTTAGGATATCTTATGGTATGCATGTGCAAAGTTATTAGTCGTACTAAAACATTGAATTCTATAACAGTATAAAAAGATAGCAATTCCAAACATAATCAAATTTATAAACTCAATCATTATGAGTTGTATGTTAAGCCACTATTGAAAAATGTAGTGTGATGCATGCTCCCATATATTAACTTTAAAAAAATGATGGCATACATGCAATCAGCATTTACAAGGAAGATTCACTTCATTAGCTAACCTTGGATTTAGCAGGAAAGTCAATAAATTAGTGCCTGTGGATCAAATCCATCATTTGCATACTTTTCTAAAGAAAGTTCTACTGTTTTTGTTTTTATTTTTGTGGTGCTGAGAATAGAACCCAGAGTCATGTGCATGTTAAACAAATACTACCCATAGTCATATTTCTACCCCTTAAAAAAATGCAACCCATACTCATCCACTAGTGGCTATAACATGTTTCAGAGGACAATCACAAAGACCCTCTGGGGTTGGTGTTATAGCTCAGCTGATAGAGTGCTTGCCTCATGCACAAAGCCCTGGGGTCAATCCCATAGCACCACACACACACACACACACATACACACAAAACAAAACAAAGCAAAACAAAACAACAATGAAAAACCAACCTCTGGTTCACAAAGACTAAAATATGTACTGTCTGACTCTGCAGAAAAAGTTTGCCAACTCTTACTTCAGTATATTGAAGATTTGATGGAAGTTTTAATAGAGTTTACTCAATATAAGAAAGTATTGCTGAAACATTCACCCCCATGTGCAATGTATTCACAATATTCAGATTAATCTGAGAAGTCATTATTTGAGCACTAGGGCATTGGAAACAAGTACTCCACATCTACTGATGACTAGTACTGCTATAACAAGGCAGAGTGCCAGTGTGGCAGGCAGCTTCCTTTTGTAACTCAAAGTAAGTTTTAAAACAAAATTTTGCTTAAGAGATGTCATTAAAATAACTGAATTAAATAAACCGTACCCTAGAGAGTTGATTTCATTTTAAGGGGTTGTATACTTCATTATTTTATAGATATGACAATTTAACTCTTTCCTTATTGATGAGTATTCAAACTAACTCAAATTTGATATGACAATGCCATGCTAATTGCCCTTAACATACACATTTAGTATGTAATGTGTTTATATAAATGTGCCCAGCAAATGTATTCCATGTCTTCAATGTATGATGCATATAAGGGATATATTCATCTTTGTACATTTTGGATAATATAGAATACATGTCCTTAACAAATGTGCATATGTAAACATTGTCCATCATGTTTTCCTGTCCCAGAAAGATACAGAAACAGAAGTGACGCTATTAGATTTATGGAATAATATTTCGAAATTTTGGTGCATGTTACTAAATCATTCTTCCAAATGTACTGACAAATTTCATTTATCAACAGGACATGAGAACATCTTTATCCCCATAATTATCAACCTTGGTTATTATAGGTAAGTAGACATGTATCAGTATAAAGGAAAAATGGCATCTTATGATTTAGTTACATTGTTTTTCTGATGACCCCCTGAGGCTGAATATGTGCACTAAAGTATAAATATGTTAATCTTGAATATTCGTCCAAAGTTATTTTTGTAGGACAATAACAGGTGTCTACTGGGAGTACCGCCTTTGCCTTACCCATCATATGATTACTTTTTCTTAAGAAAAAACCAGATTAGAAGATTAGACAGAGAAGGTCCACAGGAGAATCTCTTTCAGAGACTAGGGCTATTAAGCTTCATTCTCACAAACTCCGTGGACTCAGGATTCAAGAAGAGGAGATATTGAGAGACTCAGGACCAACTCAGAGCTGTCAGGAGAGTCTCCTCCACTGGGTGAGGCTACCTGTTAGTGGTGGTAGTCCTGGACTGCAGGGAACTTCTTGGAGAGAGCTGCCCAGTGAGACCTACCCACCAGCAGGGAATATATCCCACCTGAAGGCCACTACCCTTAGAGGGGCAGCTTCCTTGTGGATCACTGCATTATCAAGTTCCTCCAACACTTCAGGCTACTGAAGGTTAGTAGGTGAGTTATTGGAAATCTGCAGAGACACTACAAGTCAATAGGGGAAATCTGCAAGATCTCAGAGTTTCACTATTAGAGGGGAAGATACGTGAACAATATGAGAAAACAAGGGAAGAAAATGTCCCAAACAAACCTAGATGTTACAGCAATAAAATCCAATGACAGCATGGCGGAAGAAATGTTAGAAAGGGGGTTCAGAATGTACATAATTAAAATGATCAGAGAGGCAAATGATGAGATGAAAGAGCAAATGCAGGCTTTGAATGATCGCACCAATCAACAGTTCAAAGAGCAAATGTGGGAAGCAAAAGATCATTTCAATAAAGAGTTAGAGACACTGGAAAAAAAAAAAGAAATCCTTGAAATGAAGGAAACAATAAACCAAATTAAAACCTCCTTAGAAAATATACCAAAGGATAGAACACCTGGAAGACAGAACCTCAGACATTGAAGAAAAAGTATTTAATTTTGAAAACAAAGTTGACCAAACAGAGAAGATGGTAAGAAATCATGAACAGAATCTACAAGAATTATGGATATCGAGAAAAGGCCAAATTTAAGGATTATTGGGATTGAGGAAAGCACAGAGAAACAAACCAAAGGAATGAAAAATCTATTCAATGAAATAATATCAGAAAATTTCCCAAATCTGATGAATGAAATGGAAAATCAAGTACAAGAGGCTTATAAGACTCCAAATATACAAAACTACAACACACACACACACACACACGAAGGCACATTATAATAAAAATACCTAACATGCAAAATAAAGACAAAATTTTAAAGGCTGTGAGAGAAAAAAATCAAATTACATTCAGGGGGAAAACAATACGGATATCACCAGATATTTCAACTCAGACCCTAAAAGCTGGAAGGGCCTGGAACAACATTTTTCAAGCTCTGAAAGAAAATGGATGCCAACCAAGAATCTTATACCCAGCAAAACTTACCTTCAGATTTGATGACAAAATAAAATCCTTCAATGATAAACAAAAGCTAAAAGAATTTACAAATAGAAAGACTGTACTATAGAACATTCTAGCAAAATATTCCATGAGGAAAAGATGAAAAACAATGATGTAGATCAGCAAAGGGAGGAACTAGCCTAAAGGAATAGCCAAATAAAGGAGAAACCAAGTCATGTTAAAAAACAAAAATGAGCCAAATGACCAGGAATACAAATCATATCTCAATAATAACCCTGAATGTTAATGACCTATGTCAAAAGACATAGATTGAGTTGAGTTTTGTGCAGGGTGAGAGATAGGGGTTTAATTTCATTCTGTTGCATATGGATTTCCAGTTTTCCCAGCACCATTTGTTGAAGAGGCTATCTTTTCTCCATTGCATATTTTTGGCCCTTTTGTTTTTTATGAGAAAATTGTATTTATTTGGGTTTGTGTCCGTGTCCTCTATTCTGTACCATTGATCTACCTGTCTATTTTGGTACCAATACCATGCCGTTTTTGTTACTATTGCTTTGTAATAGAGTTGAAGATCTGGTATTGCGATATCCCCTGCTTCACTCTTTCTACGGAGGATTGCTTTAGCTATTCTGGGTTTTTTATTCTTCCAGATGAATTTCATAATTGCTTGCTCTATTTCTGTAAGGTACATCATTGGGATTTTAATTGGAATTGCATTGAATCTGTATAGCACCTTAGGCAGTATGGCCATTTTGACAATATTCATTCTGCCTATCCAAGAACATGGGAGATCTTTCCATCTTCTAAGGTTTTCTTTAATTTCTTTCTTTAGAGTTCTGTAGTTCTCATTGTAGAGGTCGTTCACCTCTTTTGTGAGATTGATTCCCAAGTATTTTATTTTTTTCGATGCTATTGTGAATGGGGTAGTTTTCCTAATTTCTCTTTCTGAAGATTCATCACTTATATATAAAAATGCCTTAGATTTATGTGCATTGATCTTGTAACCTGCTACTTTATTGAATTCACTTATGAGTTCTAAAAGTTTTCTGGTGGAATTTCCTGGTTCCTCTAAATATACAATCATGTCATCAGAGAACAGGGATAGTTTGAGTTCTTCTTTTCCAATTTGTATTCCTTTAATTTCTTTGGTTTGTCTAATTGCTCTGGCTAGAGTTTCAAGGACGATGTTGAATAGAAGTGGTGAAAAAGGGCATCCCTGCCTTGTTCCAGTTTTTAGGAGGAATGCTTTCAGTTTTTCACCATTTAGAATGATACTGGCCATGGGCTTAGCATAGAAGGCCTTTACAATGTTAAGGAATGTTCCCACTACCCCAATTTTTTCTAGTGTTTTGAGCATGAAGGGATGCTATATTTTATCAAATGCTTTTTCTGCATCTATTGAAATAATCATGTGATTCTTAACTTTAAGTCTGTTGCTCAAAATGGATCAAGGACCTTGGAATCAGACCAGAGACCCTGCATCTTATAGAAGAAAAAGTAGGTCCAAATCTTCAATTTGTTAGCTTAGGATCAAAGTTCCTTAACAGGACTCCCATAGCACAAGAAATAAAAGAATCAACAACTGGGATAGATTCAAACTAAAAAGCTTTCTCTCAGCAAAGGAAACTATCAGTAATGTGAAGAGAGAGCCTACAGAGTAGGAGAATATCTTTGCCACTCATACTTCAGATAGAGCGCTAATTTCCAGAATATATAAAGAACTCAAAAAACTCTACACCAAGAATACAAATAATCCAATCAACAAATGGGCTAAGGAAATGAACAGACACTTCACAGAAGAAGATCTACAAGCAATCAACAGATATATGAAAAAATGTTCAACATCTCTAGTAATAAGAGAAACACAAATCAAAACTACCCTAAGATTCCATCTCACCCCAATTAGAATGGCGATTATCAAGAACACAAGCAACAATTATTGTTGGTGAGGATGTGGGAAAAAAGGTACACTCATATATTGCTGGTGGGGTTGCAAATTAGTGCAGCCACTCTGGAAAGCAGTATGGAGATTCCTCAGAAAGCTTGGCATGGAACCACCATTTGACCCAGCTATCCCACTCCTTGGCCTATACCCAAAGGACTTAAAATCAGCATACTACAGAGATACAACCACATCAATGTTCATTGCTGCTCAATTCACCATAGTCAGATTGTGGAACCAACCTAGATGTCCTTCAATTGATGAATGGATAAAGAAACCATGGCATATATACACAATGGAATATTACTCCGCCATAAAGAATGATAAAATTATGGCATTTGCAGACAAATGGATGAAATTGGAGAATATCATGCTAAGTGAGATAAGCCATTCTCAAAAAACTAAAGGACAAATGATCTCGCTGATAAGTGGATGAGGACATATCATGGGTGGTGGGAGGGGTTAGCTTTAGGGTTAGGGTTAGTTTTAGGATTAGGGCTAAGGAGGGTGGTAAGAATGGAGGAAGGAAGGACTGTATAGAGGGAAAAGGGGGGTGGGAGGGGTGGGGGGAAGGGAAAAAAATAATAACAGAATGAACCAAACAACATTACCCTATGTAAATTCATGATTACACAAATGGTATGCCTTGACTCCATGTACGAATAGAGAAACAACATGTATCCCATTTGTTTAAAATTAAAAAAAGAAAAAAAAGACATAGATTGGCAGATTGGATTAAAAAGAAAAATCCAACAATATACTGCCTGCAAGAGACTCATCTCATAGAAAGAGATACCCACAGAATAAAGGTGAAAGGATGGGAAAAAACATACCATGCACATGGATTCAGCTAAAAACCTGGAGTATCCATCCTCATATCAGATAATGTGGACTTCAAGCCACAGTTAGTCAGAAGTGATAAAGAAGGACATTTCATACTGCTTAAGGGAAGCATAAATCAGCAAGACAAAACAATAAAATATCTATGCCCCAAACAATGTCTCATCCATGTACATTAAACAAATCCTTCTCAATTCCAGGAATCAAATAGACCACAACACAATAGTACCAGGTGACTTTAACGCACCTCTCTCCCCACTGGAAAGATCTTCCAAACACAAATTGAATAAAGAAACCATAGATCTCAATAACACAATCAATAACGGACATGTATAGAATATACCATCAAAGAGCGAATACACTTTCTGCTCAGCAGTACGTGGATGCTTCTCTAAAATAGACCATATATTATGCCACAAAGCTTCTGTTAGCATATACATGAAGATAGATATACTACCTTGTATTCTATCAGACCATAATGGATTGAAAATAGAAATAAATAACAGAATAAAAAACAGAAACTTCTGTAATACCTAGAGACTAAATAATACACTATCGAATGATGAATGGATAACAGAAGACATCAGGGAAGAAATAAAAAAAATTCTTAGAGGTAAACAAGAACAAAAATACAACATATCAAAATCTCTGGGACACTATGAAAGCAGTACTTAGAGGAATATTTATTTCATAGAGCACATTCAAAAAAAGAAGAAAAAAATCAACAAACAACCTAACACTACATCTCAAAGTCCTAGAGAAAGAAGAACACATCAACACCAAAAGTAGTAGAAGACAGGAAATAGTTAAAATCAGAGCTGAATCAAGAAAATTGAAACAAAAGAAACAATCAAAAAAATTGACAAAATAAATAGTTGGTTCTTTGAAAAAATAAAATTGATAAACCCTTAGCTACACTAACAAAGAGAAGGAGCAAGAAAACTCAAGTTACTAAAATTTGGAATGCACAAGGAAATATCACGACAGACACGATTGAAATACAAAACATAATTAGAAGCTATTTTGAAATCTCTACTCCAAAAAAGGAGAAAATCTCGAAGACATCAACAGGTTTCTGGAGACATATGATTCACCCAAACTGAACCAGGAGGACATACACAATTTAAATAGATCAATTTCAAGTAATGAAATAGAAGGTGTCATCAAAAGCCTACCAACAAAGAAACATCCAGGACCAGATGGGTTCTCAGCCAAGTTCTAAAAAACATTTAAAGAAGAGCTCATTCCAATACTCCTCAGAGTATTCCATGAAATATAAGAGGAGGGAATCCTCCCAAACTCATTCTATGAAGCCAATATTACCCTGATACCTAAAGCAGACAGAGACACATTGAGGAAAGAACATTTCAGACCAATATCCTTAATGAACATTGATGCAAAAATTCTCAACACAATCTAAGCAAATCGCATACAAAAATATATTAAAAAATAATGCACCACAATCAAGTGGGTTTTATTCCAGGGATGTAAGTTTGGTTCAACATCCAAGAAATCAATAAATGTAATTCACATGTCAACAGACTTAAAATCAAGAATCACATGATTATTTCGATAGATGCAGAAAAAGCATTTGATAAAATACAGCATCCCTTCATGCTCAAAACACTAGAAAAAATAGGGATAATGGGAACATTCCTTAACATTGTAAAGGCTATCTATGCTAAGCCCCTGGCCAACAGCATTCTAAATGATGAAAAACTGAAAGCATTCCCCCTAAAAACTGGAACAAAGCAGAGATGCCCTCTTTCACCATTTCTATTTAACATCGTCTTTGAAACTCTAGCCAGAGCAATTAGACAGACCAAAGAAATTAAAGGGATACGTATTGGAAAAGAAGAACTCAAACTATCCTTATTTACTGATGACATGATTATATATTTAGAGGAACCTAGAAATTCCACCAGAAAATTTTAGAACTCATAAGTGAATTCAGTAAAGTAGCAGGATATAAGACTAATGCTCATAAATCTCATGCATTTTTATTCATAAGTGATGAATCCTCAGAAAGAGAAGTTAGGAAAAC
Organism: Sciurus carolinensis; assembly: GCF_902686445.1. Lineage (NCBI taxonomy): Eukaryota > Metazoa > Chordata > Mammalia > Rodentia > Sciuridae > Sciurus > Sciurus carolinensis. The sequence goes on from NC_062217.1 coordinate 102,998,428, forward strand.
TATCCCATTCACAATAGCCTCTAAAAATATAAAATACTTGGAAATCAATCTAACAAAAGAGGAGAAAGTCCTCTACAATGAGAACTACAGAACCCTGAAAAAAGGAAATTAAAGAAAACCTTAGAACATGGAAAGATCTCCCATGTTCTTGGATAGGCAGATTTAATATTGTCAAAATGGCCATATCAAAAGTGCTATACAGATTCGAGGCAATTCCAATTAAAATCCCAATGATGTACCTTACAGAAATAGAGCAAGCAATCATGAAATTCATCTGGAAAAATAAGAAACCCAGAATAGCTAAAGCAATCCTTAGCAGGAAGAGTGAAGCAGGGGGGTATCACAATACCACACCTTCAACTATACTACAAAGCAATATTAACAAAAACGGCATGGTATTCATACCAAGATAGACAGGTAGATCAATGGTACAGAGTAGAGAACACACATACAAACCCAAATAAATACAATTTTCTCATACTAGACAAAGGGGCCAAAAATATGCAATGGAGAAAAGATAGCCTCAACAAATGGTGCTGGGGAAACTGGAAATCCATATGCAGCAGAATGAAATTAAACCCCTATCTCTCACCCTGCACAAAACTCAACTCAAAATGGATCACGGACCTTGGAATCAGACCAGAGATCCTGCACCTTGTAGAAGAAAAAGTAGGTCCAAATGTTCATCATGTCATCTTACAATCAGACTTCCTTAATATGACTCTCCAAGCAGAATAAATAAAAGCAAGATTCAATAACTGGGACAGATTCAAACTAAAAAGCTTTCTCTCAGCAAAGGAAACTATCAGCAATGTTAAGGAAGAGCCTACAGAGTGGGAGAAAATCTTTGCCACTCATACTTCAGATAGAGCAGTAATCTCCAGAATATATAAAGAACTCAAAAAACTTTACACCAAGAATACAAATAACCCAACCAACAAATGGGCTAAGGAAATGAACAGACACTTCACAGAAGAAGATCTATAAGCAATCAACAGATATATGAAAACATGTTCAACATCTCTAATAATAAGAGATATGCAAATCAAAACTACCCTAAGATTCTATCTCACCCCAATTAGAATGACGATTACCAAGAATACAAGCAACAATAGGTGTTGGAGAGGATGTGGAGAAAAAGGTACACTCATATATTGCTGGTGGGGTTGCAAATTAGTGCAGCCACTCTGGAGAGCAGTGTGGATTCCTAAGAAAATTTGGAATGGAGCCAACATTTGATCCAAGTATCCCACTCCTTGACCTATACCCAAAGGACTTAAAATCAGCATACTACAGTGATGCAGTCACATCAATTGTCATAGCTGCTCAATTCACATTAGCCAGATTGTGGAACCAACTTAGATGCCCTTCAATTGATGAATGGATAAATAAACTGTGGTATATATATACAATGGAATATTACTCAGTCATAAAGAATAATAAGATTATGGCATTTGCAGGCACATGGATGAAATTGGAGAATATCATGCTAAGTGAGATAAGCCAATCTCAAAAAACCAAAGGGTAAATGATCTCGCTGATAAACTGATGATGACACATAATGGTGGGGCTAAGAGGGAGGCAAGAATGGAGGAAGGAGGGACTTTATAGAGGGGATAAAAAGGGTGGGGGGGTGGGGGGAGGAAAAATAACAGAATGAATCAAACACAATTACCCTATGTAAATGTATGATTACATAAATGGTATGGCTCTACTTCACGTACAATCAGAAAACAAGTTGTATCCAATTTGTTTACAATAAAAAAAAAGAAAAAAAAACCACTGGTGATCAAAAATTCTGTTCTTTCTTTGTTGAATGAATTCATCACCATCATCATCAGTGTCATTACTTCCATCTTGTTAATTTTGTTCTTCTTCCTTTATATTTCCACTTTTTATGAAAGTTCAAGGTCAAGAATAATAGTTACTTTTCAATAAGATTAATTAGTTTTGTTCTCATCACTGATTTCATCAATTACTTAGTTTGATTGTCATGACATTACTTTTTCATAATACCTTTGGTTTTTAAATTTTATAGAGTCATTAAATTTTTGTCATTTCTTTTTGAGTTGAAAAATAACTTTTTTCAAAACTGCCAAAAGAACAGTTCTTCATTCTGTGTTTTTGTTTTTCTCCACTCTTTGCTATCTAACATTTGCATACCATATGACTGGAAGCAGTAAAAAGATGATCCAAGATGTGCCTGGATTTTATATTGAACCTCTAGGATTAGGGAATGTGGCATTGTGCACTTTGGTAGTAGAAGGAAGATTCCCCCTTGTTGGACTGAGTTCTTTTTCTCACATTGTCATTTGGTATTCTTTTCTCATTGGGATCCTGGGATATCAAGAGTGAAGGAGCTCACTCAAATACATGAACCAAGGTTTGCCACAACAGAAGGGGCAGAATGAGACTGCTACATTGCTTGAATGGAATTCTGGAAAATGAGATGCTTCCCAGATTTTGCTTTCCATAACCATAGCAGGATATATAAGTAATTAGCCCCATTATCTATGTGAGAGTAAAACCAATATATTCATGGGAAATAGGAAGCCTCTTCTACTTTGATTTTTTCATACTTTTTATTTGGTGCACTCCAGTTGTACATAATGGTGGGGTTTGTTTGCATGGGCAAAATATAGCAATATAATTTGACCAATATCGCTCCCCAGCACTTCTCCCCTATCTCCTAACCTCCCTCCTTTCCTCTATGGATCTCTCTTTAATTTCCATGAGATTTTCCCCACCTTTCTTGCTTTTTTTCTATCTTTCACATATGAGAGAAAAAAATATGCCCCTTGACTTTCTGAGACTGACTTATTTCATTTAACATGTAACATCAATTTTCCTGCAAAGACATAATTTTATTTTTTATAGCTGAATAAAACTCCATTGTGTATATACACCATGTTTTCTTCACCCATTCATCAACTCATGGAAACCTAGGCTGGTTCCATTGCTTGGTTATTGTGAATTTTGCTGCTATAAACATGGCATGCATGTATCACTGTAGTGTGATGACTATAGTGTATAGTTGAGTCACATGGTGGTTCCAGGTCTGGTCTTCTGAAGAGCCTCCATGCTGAATTTCCATTATTCATACATATATGAAATCATTTTTTCTTTATCCATTGGCAGCTATCTATGCTGTTTTCATAGTGCGACTATTGTGAATTGTGATGATCATGGGTATGCATGTACCACTATAGTATGATGTCTATTTCTGTAGGAAAGTTACCCAAGAGTTGTAAAGCTTTGTTTTGTCACTGAGAAATAAAAACACTTGGATTTTCTAAAAAAGACACTGAAACATGTTCAAATTTCACATAAAGTGCTAAACAAATCTGCATTAGGATTTTTAGAAGGAAATATGATTATACAGTTTACAAGCTCAAGATGTGCATTTATATTTGCAACAATTATTTATAATTGTCCATACCTTTTTCAGAAAAAAAAAAAGCAGTGGTATTAATCAGTTTTTCATCACTGTGACAAAATGCTGATAAAAGTCAACTTAAAGGAGGAAAGGTTTATCTTGGCTCATAGTTCCAGAAGTTTCAATCCATGATTAGTCAGCTCTCTGGTTTTGTGCAAGAGGTGAGGCAGAACTGACGCAGTCCAGTGGAGTCAATTTGGCGCGGAAGACAAACGAGTAGCAAGGCTCTTGAATTCAGAACGGTTTATTGGCGATTTAGGAAACCCAGGAACACCGGCACTCGAGGAGAGTCGGCTTATATCCCCTCCAGGAGGTGAAGGGTAGGGTGGACACCAATTATGTGAAGATTAGGCGAGTAGCTAGCTGTTCAATCACGGTAAAGGTCAAATTGAGCAGGCACGATCAGGAGCACTCGGGAACACCTGTGCACGCGTTGTGTGCATGGACTTAATTGAATATGGCCAATGATAAATCACCTGGGTGTGTTTAAGTTAATCAACCTCCTCACCATCAATGTGATCAAAACAACCTCTGGCTGGCTGCCAGGCGCCATCTTGGCTTAGTCCGTATGGCATAGCCCCCAACACAGAACATCATAGCAGAAGGCATGGTGGAGAAAAACAGTTCAGCTCATGGTAGCCAGCAAACAAAGCAAGAAAGAGAAAGAGACCAGGGGCAAAACACATCCTATAAGAATATGCCCCAAGAAAGCACACCCTTCAATAATGTCCCACCTCCTACAAAGTCGACTACCTGCAAACTGTTCATTCTTCAGCTATGAATTTCTCAATGGATTAATCCACTGTTGAGGTCAAACTCCTTATAATCCAATCTGTTCCCCATGTCCCTAACTCTGAATATTGTTGAATTGGGAACCAACCCTTCAACACGGGAGTCTTTGGGACACACTTCACATGCAGACCATAACAGTATTACAAGAATGGAACTCAGTCTAAACACATGCCAATGAAACCACATTTGGAAAGTTGAAAAAATAAAATGAAAATTCATCTGTGTCTTCCAAAATCCTATCAGAACAAAAAATTTCACTGCTAATATAACAAGAAAGACCAAGATTAATATTCTGGAAATCAATTACTTATTTTTATTATTATTATTAACAGCACCAAATTTCCAAGATTAGCACTAGGCATTATACAGAAAATAGATAAGGTATGCCTTTTGCACTTAGGTTTTTAAAATTTTGTCAATATCCATATTCATATAACCAAATCAACAAAGTACAGAACAACTAACTGGAAAATTGTGTGGGTTTTGTACAATAAAAATAAATAAATAGAATTAGAGGTAAGAGTAAGGAATATCTAATATTGGCTGGAGAATAGAGAAAAGATATTCTCCCTGCAGTTAAGTTTGATTCACACAGAGGAATGAATGGGTGAAGCCTAGAGAGCAGGGAGTGCCATGCATGAAGAAGACAGAGCAAAAGGATGACTGAGTTGGTTACATGCAACACCAAGTTTCCATAAAGTTTCTCTTCACATTTCAAGGTCAAACATAAATGTGTCTCTAAGTGAATGGACAAAAAAGTACTTTATTATATGGGAAGGAAGATATTCCCTGAAAATTCAAAATCTAAATCACTCTTCATTATCATTTGACGTGAACATTTACATTAAACTGTGTATTCAAATAATCCTCCAGAAAATTAAAATATAGATGTTCTGGAACAACCCAGTCCTAGTGTATGAGAACCAGTCCCAACATGCCAGGAAAATGAAGAAAAGAGGCCAATCCTAGATTGCATAGGAGGTGATTTATTGGGAGACTCACTGACCAGAAGTGTGGTCTAGGCAGCAAAAATTGATCCCAGCAATTTAGGTCAGAAAGAGGATTATTTATGGATTAGGACAAAAATCATTTCCACTTGGCTGAATATACCTGAAAGAGGTAGGCATATCCCTGGAGCCAGGGTTCAATTGTATAGTCTCAAATATGACTCTAATGGATTTGTCTACTTACAGTTTGTTGGGAAATGATGCAGGAACAACCAGGCAGGTTACTCAGGAGTAGTCATGGTGCCTGTACCTCCAGAGGGCTGCAGTCATGTCAAGCTGTATCCAAACAATAGTGGTGTCAGGTTGTTATTACTCTCAGGCATTTTCAAAAGTGAAGACAAGCCTTTTTGATAAGAAACAAATTAACTTCGATCTAGACTTCAAAGAATTTTCACAGAAGTCAAAAGATTCTGAGACTCAAAGGTAAGCAGATGGCAAGTTACCTATGGAAACATAGGAGCAGGTGCAGAAACTGGCACAGAGCATTTATGACAGCATGACAGACCTCAAAGACTTCAGACTCTGGAGAGATGAGACACAGCAGATGACCAGATTCAAAATAATTTAAAGAAACTGATTATAATAATATGCACAATTTTGAAAAAAAACAAAATGTCTTTAAATAATGAAAAGACTATCTAGACATTAAACTAATTGAAAATCTGAAATTCAGTGAATGAAATAGATATCAAGACAGGAAAACCTCCAAAACTATTAGCTTAATCACAAAGACAGAAATATGTGAAACCCAAAGAAAATGATAAAAAGTGAAAAAGGGAGAAATAATTTCATCATATTGTAATTACTTTTTGCATGGAAAGAAAGGAGAAGAAAGGGGAAAAGGGACTATTCCAGTAAAAAAAATATAAATTCTGAGAATTTTCTTGTTGAGAGATAGCACACCTCAGATCCGAGTAGAAAATACAAGCAAACAGAAAATGACACAAGTAAAAAGACACCTACACCTAGATATCTCATGGTGAAATGAAAGAACCTCAAACACAAAACAAAAAAATGAATTGAAAGCATTCAGTTAAGAAAGAGAAATCACCTACAAAGAAAGAACTATTAAGGTTATAGTTGATTGATTTCCAACTACCACAGAAGCCAAAGTAGAGTAATATAATAAATAATTTAATATTCCAATAGATAATGCATCAAAAGATTCAAAACTCAAATCAGTAATGTTTCACATTTTCTGATATCTAAACCCAAAAGTTTTTATCACCAAAATTCTTTCAGTAATGGAAATTCTGAGAAGCAACTTTCAAGAAAAAGAAAACAATTTCAAAATGTAGTTTTAAGGCATGACACACCAAAAAACACAGATAAAAAGATTTTAACTTAAATAATGGATAAATAAAAATAAACATAATTTCTGTATGATATTATATGATGCCAAGTTTGAGAAGCAGGGTTCCAGCAAGCAAAGCACAGGTTGGGGAGGAAGACCAAGTCTGGGTGGTCAATCACTGTTAATCTAGGGGAATAAACCCCAGCATGGCAGGAACCCAGCTGCAAAGGGGCACAGGTGTCAAAGGACAGTAGCAAGTCAAGCATCACCCCCTGGGTTTCTAGTCTGAGGATGGAGAAAGCAGTCCCTGAGGGCTGACTCTGATGACTCCACAATTAGGAAATGTAAATTCTTCCTGAAGCAACATAAACATCCAAGTGAAAGTGCCTTTACAATTGCAAGTCTATATGTTATCTTATGTGTTTCAGAGATGCAAGGAAGTTAACAAATGAAGAAAACTCTCTGTGCAGTGATGAAGGATGAAGGTAGGATCTTTACATCCTGGAACCCCCTTGAGTTATCATTGCCTCCTCTGCTTATTAACATATTTTTCCTCTTCATTTGCCCTGGACTCATTACATGTAAAAGAAGCATTAAGCCACATGCCACAGGGCAAGTGATTATGTTTGAATATATTTATTTAGAGAAGTCTGGAGGAGAATATTATTACTCAGCTTAATTTCACTTTGAAAGGAAAGTTCAAGCATCAAATGTTAATGTGCTCATTTCCTAAACAAGTCCCTTTTGCACACAAAAAGCATTTCTTGTTAGAGTCTTATTCTATTGATTTTTTTCCTCTCTCCATTATGGAGTAGAAAAACTGTTGACTTTCTTTCAATTTTTAGTTCATATTATGTCAAATAGTTATCATAAAAGCATTTTAGGCACAATTTTATTTTTGTAAATATGATCAAATAGGAAACAGTCATGTAATTAATTTATTTCCTGGAAAGAAATAAATTAGAAAGAATAAGAAGAAAGAGGTCTTCAAATTCTATTTATAAGACAAAAGACTAAGGATAATAAACAAAGGTGGTCCTCTCATTTGCACTTATTTGAATTTTCTACAAATGTTTGCATTCATTCCTGTTCCTAGTAGCCTTGAGGCATAAAGGAAATATTTGTACTTGTTTAATCCCTTATATCTTTTTAAAAGTTCTTCCATGTGTTACAACCCTGGAACTGCATCTGTGGCCCTGACCCATAGTGGTTGTATTAGTACAAACCCTCATTCCAAAACCCCTTTGTCTCCTACACGTCATGTCAGCATTCTTTGTTAGATAACGTTTGAATTCTTGAAAGCATCACATAAGGATTTCATCCTTATCTTGCCTAGAAGAACGAACCCTATTTCTTCCTCCTATCTGTATCACTTTCAACCTCTTTTCTCTAACATTCTTTCATTCACTAGTTCTGCCTCTTGACTTGCCTGTCCCTCTAGATGTGTTCCTTGGTCATGGGCCTCTGTTCAATGCTGATGGCTTCTGGGAGCTGCCGCCTGGCAGCAACTATCCTCTCAATAATTGGGTGATGCCCACGATGATGTAGAAGTTTTTCAGAAAATGCTGAAAAGGGAAAATGTGACACCCAAATGAGGTCTAAACTTAAGCAATGATTCTGTGCTGTTGTTTTCAAACATTTGAAACATGATTTACATCATAGTCCATCAAGCTTGAACATGCAATCTTGATAATAAACAAACACACCCAATACTTCAGCATGAAGCGCTGCACCAAGATGTTAGACATTGCACATGTTTGCGCTCTATCTGTACTTAGCATTATCACAAATAATACAGGCTTGTAACTATATATTAAATCACCCACCATTACATTTTCTCTAGTTCTTCATGAGTCTGATATTGGCTGATCACTTTGGATAATGGTGCTATATTTAAAACTTGGATGATAAAGGAATACATTAACTGCCCCTGTTTAGGAAAAAAAAAAAAAAAAAAAAAAAAAGCCTGTTTTTCATAGGTCTCTCAGTCCTTGACTCCACCAAACTTGTAAATGCAACTCAGAGTAGCTCAGGAAGAATCATTTTTAGGTGGGCCTTTTTCTAATTCAGGAGGGCTTCTCTCTAAGAGTCTTGCTAGGGAAATACCTATGAGGTCAGCATTTTTTCTTTAGTTTTGAGGCATTTATAAGACAATGGCCACTCACATTCAGCTTTTTGTTCAAAAGTCAGGAAATTTTTGAAAATTAAAATGCAAGTTAAGTATTTCTTACATTGTGTAAGTCTGGATAACCAAAATTCTAGATCAAAGTTCTTTTAAGTGGAGAACAAAAAATAGTTTCATTCAGTTTTATAACATAAATAAATGGAATCTGAGATCTACTGTTCTGAAATTAAGAATTATCAATTATGTTATTTCTCATCATGCCCTTGTCACTTTCCTGACTGCTGTTACATAATTACCACATAATTATCACTGCATAATGTAAAATGATACTTCAAGAAACACTTGCTATGCTGCTGCTTTCTGGGTTATTGGCTTCTTATAGAATAGCTTCACAGTCTGAAATATGTCCTACTTTGCTCAAAATAAAGTTTTGAATTTTTTTTTCTTCCTATTCTTGATGGTACCATATGTCCATGTTCATTTGGGAAGTCCCCCCTGTGGAAAGACACCTGGCAAAAATAGGGCACACACAATGACATAGCACATGACAAGAGCAAGAGAACAAGAAGCAGAGGATATTAAGTAAAATTATGAGGAATTACACACTAAATTCAACTAATTATTGGCTTTTGAGTCACTTAACAGAACCCTTAGCAAAAGGGCATCTTTCATGGGGAGCATGTCTGCTCCTCAGACCCACAGCCAGCCCTGGCTGCAGATTTGCCCCCTTCACATCCCTCCAGCCTCAGCCTTGGCATTCATGTCACATAAGTTCATCTAATATGAAAACAGGACATACTGTTTAAGAATATAGCAGATTTGTTCATTCATGCACAAAACTTAATAGGTAAAAACTGTAAAGGGATACTTGCTCGTTTACATTTATTTGTTAGTTTTGGTTTTACTTCAATTCACGCCAACATTAAAAAATATTCTTTTCTCTTAATGAGTGATTAAAGGTGAAAAAAATTAAGTCACTTAAAAAAAACTTCTTTATCTACTAAATGAGGAAAATTAATATTAGTTTTACAGTTTTAGATATAAAGGACTCTTATGTACTACGGAGGCACCAATGTATATTTATTTGGTAGGTTTACAAAAATTAAAAACACAGAAAGGATCAAATAAAAGTTCACCACAATTTTGAGAATTTTGAGAATTTATTTTCAAAAAATATTTTGATAATACTAGATTGTTATATGTCAAAAGTGATGCCATTTAATACTACTTTTTAATATTACAAAATCCCTACATACATTATGGGGTGGTTTTGAAAGTTTATGGTGTAAAAAGTTTCAATTAAACTAAATGAAACATAAGATTGCTTAAATGACTTGAAGTGATATTTAATTAAAAAATTCAGAGAATAAATTTATAGACTTGTATAAAAATAGGAAATATACTATACACATACAAATTTCAATATGTGTAACAGATAATGCTTAAGCTGGTTAATGGTTTCAGAGACAATCATAAAATTACACCTTCACTATTCTGTTTTAAAACATTCAAGAGTAATTTAAAATGCAATGTTCAAGGATCTATTGACATTGTTGAGGAACTTAAGAAAGAAAGAAATAGTAAGACATTTAAAGGAAGGAAGAAAAGAAGGAATAGAGAATGGAAGACCTTAAAACATTTACCTCTGAAATACTAAAACAAAAATAAAACAAAATAAAAGCAATGAAATCTTGTTTTAGATACATTATGTTACAACTGAGGAACACTAATAATTATGAATGAGTGACTTAACTAATCAACATATAATAATTAAATGTAGGAAATAGCATGCTCCATTTTCTTTTGATTCATGTTCATTCTCTAGTTCTCTGATGACTATACAAGGAACAACAGAAAAATATAAATTGTATATCCTCTTCCTGGGAAGCCTCTTCCATAATACCCATGCATAAGAGCTAGCAAAGCATTTTAAACTCAGTCCTGATTTTTTCATGTAGCATAAATGCTGACTGTTTTCAATTATACTTTTCCTTTTTATGCTTTCAAGATACTTTCAAGGACTGGGATTATAGCTCAGTGGCAGTGTGCTTGCCTGGCACATGTGAGGCACAGGGTTCTGTTCTCAGTACCACATATACATAAATAAAGGTACATTGCCAACTAAAAATATATATATTAAAAAGATAATTTCAAACACAAGTGATTGACCTGTTAAATGTCTCCAAAATAGAAAAAGAAATGACTTTTTATTCTCTTTGATTAAAAAGGGCCTTTTTTGTTTATGCACCTTCTTATATCAACAGCTCTGTTTTTGGAGCACTAGTCAAAAGGTATCTCTTCAAGGTAACATGCAACACAATTTATCTAAAGCAGGGGAGTTTTTCTTTGTGGCATTTGCAAAAACTGATTTTCAGGGACCTCAGACACATTTCTATGTAGGCAAGACATTTATATAATAACAGCCATATTCTAAGGTGAGAGTTTTCCTGAATAAGGTCATGACTATGATGCCATAAAACTAACCAGCTAACTGGCATCATGTTACCACATTCAGTTTTATACCTTTAGTAATACATCAGGAGCCCCTGGAGTTCTATAAGACTGTGAAAGCTTTTCAGTTGCCTGCAATCCTCAAACCTGCCGGATGCCATGGGCCCTCCAAAGGCGCTTTCCTATATCCTGGAGAACAAGGATTAACTATCACTCTGCCAGTTTTTTGCTCAGCTTTGCCAAAGTCACCTTGCTCTGCTATGATGCCTCAGACACCACAGAACTCTGCAAACATCTTTGCTCTTCATTCAACCCAAAGTGTGTTAAATACAGTCCTGCCATCAGTAGGCACCCTGGGAAATTAAAAGGACAGAGAAAATTCCCAACTCATGAACTCAGAAACTGAAGGACAACCATACATATGGTCTAATTGCAGAGTCCCGGGTCTCTAGAATTAAGCCACTAAACAGCTCAAGTTCTCATCCATTAATTCATTTAAACATTCTTTCATTCATTCCTTTAAACTATGAAAACTGAGTTCATTCTATTGACTAGATTTGGACTAGGTATTATTTTTCTTTATCTCTAAAGACTGACACATTCAACATTTTTAAAGCATTCTAAATAGGAGAACACATACACAATAACCTGTATGCAAGTAGTATTTTGCCAATCTAAATGTATTATTATCGCGCTCCCCGCCCGCAGAGAGACACGACACCGGATCGGAGCAAGTTCTTTATTTTCTGCTATCTGCTACTTCTGACTGGCCGCCCACGGCCGCTCTTGCAAGGTCCTTACATTACATACAACAACCAATCAGCTTATAGATCACGAGGAGAAAGCATGGACAGTAATGGAGCATAATAGTGTGCATATAGCAAGCATGCAGTGTCCACGAGGACCCATGGCCAATCACATTAACTTCCTCAAATAACGCCACTTGTTGCACAGAGAATTAGTCTGCTGGAGGTACCTGGTTTTGCTCTCAGCACTTCCTTGGCACATTGCCAGGCGCCATCTTGGCCACATCGTAGGGCTGGGGGTCCACGGTACCCCGACAGCTCCCCCTTTTTTATTTAATAAAAGAATGCTGGCTCGGGACCGTGCCTGTCTTAGGCGGAGTGGTCAACAATCGTCCTTACCCGTCATCGGATAACTGCAGAGCATGCTACAGCTCCTGTCTTAGGTTGGTACGAGGTTACATCCTTCCTTACCCGTCATTGACTACCGGTCCAGCATGCTCAGCCAGACTTGAGGAGAGCTGCCAGCCTCTAAGGCCATCATGGCTTGATGGAAAATGATGCGATCTCTGGCATGAACTTGGCGTATACGCATGATAAAGCGTGTGAGGAAGATAATTGCAATAATCATTAACATACACAATGCTCCCATTCCTGCCCATTGCTTTACAAAACTGAAAGAAGAGGATAACCAATTTTGCATTTCAGATATAGGGGCTATATTAACTCTAGTAGAATTAAGGCTAACAATTTGTGATCTAAGAATGGCAGTAAGATTATCAAATTTATAAGACCAATTGGCACGTAGCTGAGTAGATATGATTTTAGACAAATTTGCTGCATAACTAAGATTATGATAAGTTACAGGTGTAACGCACAGTCCCGGCAGATGATAAATACACCCCACGTTTAACAGTTCCTGTAAAAGGTCCATCTGTTCTTGAAGTAAGTCCACACGCTGGTTCACCAAAAGTAGTCCTGCTTTTAGGTGTTGATCCACTGTTTGTTGAGTAGACAGAGCAGTAGCTGTCTGCTGGACCACATCATTAAGCTTAGTTGCTGACTGTACTGATGTCATCAAGGCTACAGCTGCTGCAGCGGCTGCTGTTGCTGATGCAACTACGGTGGTAATGACTGCTACGGTGATTCCAAAATCCCTCTTATTTCTGGAAAGCAATACTGGCAATTCATCATCTGTAACAGAAACTGGCATAGGCAGAAAAGTAGGGATTCGCATGATGACCGCTCGGGAGAAATTGGCAGCATTCCAACATTGAGAAAGGTAGCATCTAGATTGAGAGCAATTAAGGTTCGTGCTATTAGTGTTAGTTAGTAAAAACATAAAAGGAGGGAACACACAGACTGGGGTGGACAAGAATGAAAGATTTTGAGTACAATTAGTAGTAGTCTTGGCTCTACTCCTGTTAACTCCAGTCCACTTCCTAGAATTCCATTCGCATTGTCTGAAAGATCCTCCTTTAAGAGCAAAAAAGGGTTGTAAGTTAGTATATCCTGAAGTTGAGGTAAATAGCAACCAGTTATCAAAAGGATTAGTGCGCCTTTCGCCAAATTTGCCGTCATAATCATCAAAGTCATCAGTGGTACGCTGAGAAGTAAAATTTGGTGTGAAGAAAAATCCATGTTGAACTGGGGCTGCTTGCTCAGCATTTTGACAACCTGTCCAGGTAGGAAGTGTGGAAAATTTTGGATTACATGGAGGAAAAAGTCTGGGAGTTTTAAATCCATTAGTGGGAAGTGGTAATTTGTGAGGTATAAGTCCTGTAATCAAGGTGGCTGCCCCTTCCCTATATTCCATTGATATGGTTATGTGTGTACCATTAACAAATTGAAGACCAAGCGTACTATAGCCTTGGGGTAGAGCATCAGGAGAATCCCTGGATGTAAAGAAACCCTGTACCTGCTTTTGGAGAACAATACAAGGGTTAAAGTCATTACTACTAATAGCATTATCCTCAGGTATATCAAAGCACAAGGTTCCAGGGAGGGAGAAAGTGGAAAAATTATATAGGTGAGTATCTGGATCAAAAGACGTAGTGGGTAATCCTGTAGCCATCTTGGTGGTGAACAACGGAGGAAGTAAAGAGGAAGTATTAGTTAACGGTAAAGGATATGGCCAGGCTTTAACTATCGCCCATAATTCTCGTGTCTTCACCAGTGTCAACATCATCATTAGCAGGGTGCTTATCAGCACGATGTTCTTCATCGTTACTTTGATGCACCAGTCTGGTCAACCTTTCAGGTATCCAAATTGGTGTTTACTGATCCTGTGGGAAGACACAAACAGACCCTCGGACCCACCGAAGAACTGGATCTGGACCTTTCCATGTACCTGTGAGAATATCTTTCCACTTTACCCACATTTGAGTACTTGTGGGATTAGCATGTCTCTCTGCAGCCGTGCTTCCATTTTTGTCCACATTTAAAAAATTAAAATAAAGAGTACTAAATTTAGTTTGTCTTTAGGTGCTCTAAAGTCAGCACCTATTCCCCCTTTTTGTTTTATTAAACAATTTTTTAATGTTAAATGAGTGCGTTCCACTATTCCTTGTCCTTGAGGATTATAAGGAATTCCTGTGATGAGCTGTATTCCAAAATTTTTTGTGAATAGAAGAAAACTTTTGGATGTGTAAGCTGGCCCATTATCAGTTTTGATGATTTTTGGAACGCCCCAGGCTGCAAATGTTTGTAAACAATGTTGTATAACATCTTTAACCTTTTCACCAGTGTGAGCTGAGGCCATGATTACCCCTGAAGCGGTGTCTACTGAAACATGAATATACTTGAGATTTCCAAATTCTGAAAAATGAGTAACATCCATTTGCCAAATATGATTAGGTAACAGTCCTCTGGGATTTACTCCAACAGACTGTACTGGCAATAGGGTGGCACAATGTTGACATGTTTTAACAATTTGTCTAGCAACATCTTTAGAAATATTAAACTTTCTTCTAAGAGTAGTAGAATTAACATGAAATTGTGAATGAAACATCTTAGCTTGTTCAAATAGTGTAAAAGCAAAGATGGTTTTTGTGGCTTTATCAGCCTTAGCATTTGCTTTGGCAAGTGGTCCTGGTAGGCCAGAATGAGCTCTAATATGTCCTACATAAAAGGGGTATTTGCGGTCTAAAATTAGGGCACGCAAGGTTCGAAAGTAAGGAGCAACTGTGGATCCATCAGGAATATAAGGCACAGTTTCTAAACAAGGTATTGATTGTACTATATAATAACTGTCAGATAACAGATTAAAAGGTTGATCATTCATGATATTAAAAGCTAAGACTACTGCAGCAAGCTCCACTACTTGGGCAGACGAGGAAGGGAGAATGATGGTTTCAGTTTTATCTCCAACTATTACTGCTCCCACTCCATTTTTAGATCCATCAGTAAATATTGTTTGGCAATGACGCAAAGGTTGCGTCTTTGTAATTTTTGGAAATATAATTGGAGTATTTTTACAAAACTGTATCCATGGATGTTTAGGATAATGATTATCAAATGTTGCTGTGGTTGAGCAATATAAAACAGCCCAATCATCGTCATGCTGAATCAACCACTGCATTTGTAGTTTAGTATAGGGAATAATAATGACCTTAGGGTGACTTCCAAATATGGTAATACAGGCCTCTAACCCTTTATATATCAATTGAGCTATTGCCTTAGGAAATGTTTGTAACTGTTTTGTGGGTGATGCTGGGAGATTGATACTCTGTAAAGGTCCTCCTTGCCATAGAATTCCATATGGGCTATGTTGTTCTGGGATAATAATCAACATTAGAGGTTGGGATGGATCACATCTTTCTGTATGATCTGATTGCAATCTCTGTTCTACCAACGTGAGAACCTTTTGTGCTTCCGAAGTAAGGACTCTCGGGGAATGGAGATTAGGGTCTCCTTTAAGTATATTAAATAGAGGTTTCAGCTCTCCTGTGGTAATCTTTAAATATGGCCTAATCCAATTTATATCTCCAAGGAGTTTTTGAAAATCATTTAGATTTTTAAGCTTATCGGTTCTAATGGTTAATTTTAAAGGCTTTACCATAGTAGCTGTAAGCTTAGTACCTAGATATTCTTGAGTTTCTCCCATTTGTAGCTTTTCTGGAGAGATGTTTAAGCCATATTGTTGTAAAGTGGAAATTAAAAATTGTAAAGCCTTTTCCAAGAATTGTCTGTTTTTGTGGCAGATAAGGATATCATCCATATAATGATAAATCAATAAATCTGGAAAATTGTCTCTTGTAGGTTTTAAGGCTTTATCTACATATATTTGGCATAACGTGGGACTATTAGTCATGCCTTGAGGCAGCACGGTCCACTCAAATCTTTGGTCAGGCTGTGCATGATTGAGAGAAGGTAAGGTAAAAGCAAACCGCCAACAATCCCTTCTATGTAATGGGATTGAGAAAAAACAATCTTTTAAATCTAAAATGACAGTGGGCCAATTTTTAGGTAAAGCTGTAACTAAAGGCAATCCCCGTTGTATAGGACCCATAGGGAACATCTGTGCATTAATGGCCCTTAAATCATGTAATAGTCTCCACTTTCCAGACTTTTTCTTAATGACAAAGATAGGAGTATTCCAGGGAGAAGTAGAAGGTTGTAAATGTCCTGCCTGTACTTGTTCTTGTACCAATTTATGAGCCGCTTCTAACTTTACTGTAGTAAGGGGCCACTGTTGAATCCATTGTGGCTCATCATTTTTCCAAACTATTGGAATTGGTGTAATAACAGTGGCCCCTACATAAAACCCAGCCCTCTGAAATCATTTTTTGGAGGAGGTAAGGGCAAGGGTTGTAGTGATCCCTGTTGTTCTCGACCTAACCCTTGACTTTCTGTATATTGCATCTTTTTCATCATATGTGTCACAGGTTTAGAATTAATATTTGTTGTTAATTTAGCATTCATTTGAGTTAAGACATCTCTCCCCCATAAGGAAATAGGTATTTTACAGATATATGGTTGAAAAATCCCTGAATGGCCCTCATTATCCCTCCAGGACAGCGAAGCAGCACTCTGGTTAGGTGATTGAGCCACACCCAAACCTTGTAAGTTTTGATTAGCTGTAACTACAGGCCAACCTTTGGGCCAAACTGCCTCACTTATTATACTTTTATCAGCTCCTGTGTCCAGTAATCCTATAAAAGGTTTATGTCCCACTATTAACTGCATTATGGGCCTATCTTGGAGGTCCATAGTAAAATTAGCCCAGGGTCCTCCTGTAGACCCAAATCCGTTAGTTCCCCTTATTGTCTTCTTACTAGGCCACAAGGAATGCTGACTAGGTAAAATTAACATTTGTGCTATCCTATCTCCTGGAGAAATGACTGTGATTCCTTTGGGTGAAGAAACCATAGCCTTAACTTGTCCTTGAAAATCAGGATCAATTACTCCTGGGTGGACTATAAGACCTCTTAAGGTAGAAGAACTTCTGCCTAGAAGCAATCCTACTGAATTTGCCGGAATATTTCCCTCCCAATCTGTGTCTATCATTTGTACACCCATATCAGGGGTTAATACGAGTCTGGAGGTGGCACAGATGTCCAATCCTGCACTTCCTGAGGTGGCTCTTCTTTCCTGAGCTTCATTCCCTTTTTGGTTGGAGGATACCACTGTCGTGGCACTTGTTGAATCACCCCGTATATTTGTTGTGGGCCCCGGGGCGGGCACCTCACCCCGTTTTTTTGTAGCTTGGGGTTAGTTGGTAAAGGATTCCCTTCTTTGTCCCTAACGGAATGACATTCACTAAGCCAATGATTTCCTCTTTTACACAGAGGACATAACCTGGGCCCCTTTCCTTGGCCATTGTTCCTGGAAGGGAAACATGCTCTTAAGTGTCCCATTTGTCCACATATGAAGCAGGAACCAGGAGGTCCCCCTTTTTTACCCCCTCCTCTTTGTGCTAATGCTGTGGCAAGAACAGAGGTTTGTCTGTCGAGTGCCGCAATAAATGCAGCACTATTTCCAGAGGCCTCATTAATGTCTTTGCAGACTCTTAAATAAGTAGACAAGTCTTTATTTCTCCATGGCCTGATGGCATCTTTGCACCATTTATTGGCTTGTTCATAGGCTAACTGTTTTATTAATGGCATTGCTTGATCAGCATCTCCAAAAATTCTAGAAGCTGTTTGAATTAATCTATCAACGAAGTCTGCATAGGGCTCATTACTTCCCTGGGTAACTTTTGACAACTGTCCTTGTAAATCTCCTGATCCTTGTAGGGTTTTCCATGCTTTAATAGCAGCCACAGCAATTTGAGCATACACTGCAGGATGATAATTAATCTGTGCCTGGACTCCCTCATAAGGCCCTGTTCCCATCAACATGTCTCTGTCTACCTGCGGATTCCCTAAAGTTGCATTGCGCCTTGCAGTGTCCATTGAAATCTCCTGCCAAGCTGTTTTCCACATAAGATACTGTCCCCCTGACAAGGTTGCTCTAGCTAGATTAGTCCAATCCAAAGGTAGCATATTTAAGGACATTATGGTCTCTACCAGTGAGACTGTAAAAGCCGATTGAGGCCCATAAGTGCTCACTGCTTCTTTCAGCTGTTAAACAATTTTAAAATCTAATAGCTGATGAAACCTTTGATTTTGGGCATCCTCAAATACTGGATATGTAGCATTTTGTAAGGAGGCCCACCCTCGGTGTCTGCTGTGGTGTTCCTTTTTCTTAAACTCCATAGGTGGTGCACTGGGGGTAAAGGTGTACTAAGCAGTCTAGGCGCTAGGGGGCGCTCAGGTTGCACGCTTAACTTTCCCATAGCTTCTTCAAGTTCTTCCCCAGTAAGTTCCTCTTCGGAACTTTCTCTTTCCGTATAATTTTCTCTTTCTGAATTCTGAGAACATGATCGTTCCTCTTTAATTTCTTCTAAGATCTGACTTCCTTCTTCTAAAGGCCCCTTTAAATCCCTAAAAGGGTTTTTTGATTTACCTTGCTGCATCAAACAAGATTTAATAAGTGACCATATGGCCAGTGTTCCCATTGGCAAAGGCTCGCGTCTCTCCGCATCACGCAAATCCTCTCCTAGCTGCTCCCACTGAGGAAGATTTAATAACCCTTCGTCTAAAAACCACGGAGAGACTTTCTCTACAGTATCAAGAAACTTCAAAGCCGTCTTTGCCTTCAATGGTGTTCCGTGATTTTTTAATAGTTCTCTAAGAGGCTGCTGCATTCTAATCTTAGACAGTTCCGTTCCCATGATTAAATCTTACAGCACTACGAGCTAGTTTAAACACACAAACAAAAAGACAAGCGCGCGCACGCACACACACACGCTCACGCACGCACACACATACACAGTTTGGTACCACTGTATAAGTCTGTATTTGGCCACTTCACTCATCCCTCCTACGGGGATCCTTTTGTTATGAATTGTCGCGGCTCCGCGATCGTCGAGACGTCTCACCTTTTGTACTCTCGGACTAATTTTGTCTTGATTTGAGAACTTATGTGAACTTACCCTTATGTCTTTACTCGTTCTCGGCTTGTTTCGGCACCATTTATCGCGCTCCCCGCCCACAGAGAGACACGACACCGGATCGGAGCAAGTTCTTTATTTTCTGCTATCTGCTACTTCTGGCTGGCCGCCCACGGCCGCTCTTGCAAGGGCCTTACATTACATACAACAACCAATCAGCTTATAGATCACGAGGAGAAAGCATGGACAGTAATGGAGCATAATAGTGTGCATATAGCAAGCATGCAGTGTCCACGAGGACCCATGGCCAATCACATTAACTTCCTCAAATAACGCCACTTGTTGCACAGAGAATTAGTCTGCTGGAGGTACCTGGTTTTGCTCTCAGCACTTCCTTGGCACATTGCCAGGCGCCATCTTGGCCGCATCGTAGGGCTGGGGGTCCACGGTACCCCGACATATTATGACATTCAATCAAGGATGAAAGAAAAATTAACTAGTACCTGATTACTACCAAAAAAGTGAACATTTTGGCATCTCAGAGGTTTTTTTTTTTTTTGTGCGTGTGTGCATGTGTGTATGTGTGTATGCTATGCATGTCATTTGAAACATGAAGAACTGTAATCTAATAGCCAGATAAATTGACACTGGCATCTGAAATATTTAAAAGAACATTTAGGAGAAATGAGATGCCTAGCAATTCTTATTCAACACCTAAAAAACCTGCATGTGAATATCTGTCCTCATATCTCTTCATGAAATTTCCTTCACTGATAAAACCATTTTGATTCCTGATGATTTAGGAAAAAATGCTATTGAATGACTAAATTGCCTTTGCTATTAAAAAGATCGATGTTCCTTGGAAGTAAGGAACAAAGCAGAAAAAAAGAAAAAAGTGTTTACTTCTCTTTCATTTCTTCAATACCCAAAATTATGTGGAAATGTGCTCACTTAAATCTCAGATTTAGTGCTATAATTTCATATATAAAATTTTCTAATTTTATGAAAATATTTTAATGGCTATGAATTATTGGTGTGACTGAGTTTGGACCATTTGAGAGACTTGCATGAATCTGGGCACCCTGAGTTCACTGGGACTTCAAGACTGCTTTCTAATCCAACCAGCTTAGGTTTGCAAGTCTGACCAAATCTACACTCCTATACCAGGCCTCCCTACTGACAGCATTGCTGCCTTCCTCACAAAGGTACTGGGGCAGAGAGGGATTGACATCTATAGGTTTATTGAATGCAGCTCCTCATATAAGAAAATAAATTTAATTCAAATTTGCTTAGCTTGCTGTTTTTATGAGCTGTACATGAAAACCCCAACCTTTCTGTCAGTTCAGTTTTCAAGGTCCTATTGCCTTTAATGAACCCAGTATTTTTAAACAGAAAATTCTATATCAAGTCTCTCAAATGACTAATGAAACAAAATCACAAGAACAATCAGCAAACAATGCTTCAAAAAAACCCTCATAACTCCATTTAAAAGAAAGCTGTTAGGAATGAAAAAACTGGATTAACATGTGACTGTCACTGAATATAGTATATAAAAATTGCATAGTTATGCATGCTATAGTTATAAATATATATTTCTATAAAACATTTGGATCACAGAATGAAAAAAACAGGAATTATTCAAACAAAATATATTAAAAACAGGGATTGTTCAATTGAAACAGGGGTAATATACCCTTCTCATATTCTAGAGTCAATGTCTCTGAGGTCTCATATTCTAGAGCCAATGTCCTGTGAGCCAGGTGGGTCCAGGGAAGAATTTCACAGAAGAGAAAACTTAGTGAAAAAAACTATGACTTCCCTAAAGCCCTGGTTTATGTGTGTGTAGTTATGTGAACTTGGGACTTGGGACTTGGGACTGCAAGGCCAGAGCTTTAGTTCAATTTTCAGCACTGGTTTTAAATAATATTGCATTTTAAAATCTCATAATTTAATTTTCTCCTTTTCTAGTGAGATAATATAACTAATAATAGAAAGCACATCGACAATGCCTGAGTATGTCATCACCTAGAATTGTTGGCTAAAATCCATTATAGTCATTCAAAGGAAAAAGAAAATGCCAAATTACCACATATACTTTCTTTAATGATATTTGTTCATAATCCAGACTGATTCCTTCCATAGACTATAAAATTTTAATGAGGGATACTAAATATAATGCCAAGAGTCTCCATCACATCACATATTTCCATTTTTGAGACTTGAGAAAAATTTCTATATATTCATAAACTACTGTTAAAATTTTTGTGCACTCAGTTGTACAAAGCATGATAAATCCTGTATGTTTATCACTATCACAGCTTTGAATTATGATAATTTCAGTTTTATATATTTGGCATAAAAAAAGTAAATAGTAAGAGTCTGCATAATAGTATCCAGATCCATTCATTTATTGGCAAAAGTCATTTTTATATGGCTGGGTAATATTTCTCAGTGTATCTATGACACATTTTATTTATCCATTCATCCATTGAAGGACACCTGGGTTGGTTCCATAGCTTAGCTATTGTGAGTTGAGCTGCTATAAACATTGATGTGGTCATGTCACTATAGTATGATGATTTAAAGTTCTTTTAGTATATACCAAGATAACTGGGTCAGACAGTGGTTCCATTCCATGATTTCTGAAGAATCTCCATACTACTTTGCAGAGTGGTCACACCAATTTGCAGTCCCACCAGCAATGTATGAGTGTACTTTTCCCCTCACATCCTTGCCAACATTTATTGTTACTGGTATTCTTACCATTCGGACTGGAGTGAGATGGAATCTTATTGTAGTTTTAATGTGCATTTCTCTAATTGCTAGAGATGTTGAACATTTTTTCATATATTTGTTGACCATTCATATTTCTTTTGTGTAGTATGTGTTCAGATCCTTTGCCCATTTGTTTATTTTGTTATTTGTTTTTTGGTGTTATGTTTTCTGGTTCTTTATATTTGAATATTAATGCTCTATCTGAGGTGAAGATGGCAAAGATTTTCTCCCATTCTGCAGACTCTCTCTTCACAATCTTGATTGTTTCCTTAAACTGTGAAGAAGCTTTTTAGTTTGATGCCATCCCATTTGTTAATTCTTGATTTTACTTCTTGTTCTTCAGGAGTCTTGTTGAGGAAGTGATGTGCTGGCTCTTGATGCTGACGTGTCCCCCTGGAGCAGGTGGAGATGTGACACTGCCGAGCCTTGGTTGCTGCTCCTGGAGAATAAAACATGATGAAGACAAAATAGAAAGTAACTAGTGATAATCTCTAACAAGTATGGTCTTGAGACTTTAGTCCTCTACCACATGGAGAAAAAGTAGAGAAGGTTGGAATACAATGGGCAGGGGGTGGTGGTCAACAAATAGCAAACTTCCATGCAATGTTGCAAATCTGTTCAAATTACCTGGAATTAAATTCTGGTTTGGGTATGGAGATACAATTCTAATTTTTCCAAATACATTACAAATTACTTGTAATTGATGCATATTGATACCATTGGGTCACTACAAATGAATGCCAACTTGATGAGATTTCACACTCCCTCATGTGTGAGTTGTATTCCAGGCCTCTGTTACATAAGTACACATGTTTAATTATCTTTATGCCTGTACTAGTTCATAGGTTTTGGCTCTGCATAGAAACCCCACCCCACAAACACACTTTAATATCTTAGCTATTCTTGGCTCATTCTGATATAATTTAATATTGCCAAGTTTCCTAATACATTCTAGGAAATTATTATATTACATCAAATACATGGTATAATTTGGGGAAAATCATGCCTTTACGTTTATCCATGAACAGGGTATCATATAATACCTTTTTCTTAATAATTGTTTTGTCTCCCAATCAAGACTTTGCCTTTCATTAAATTTATTCCAGGGTACTTTTGTTAATCTGAATAATGTCCTTTTTATTATGAGCAGTACCTTTCTTTCAATTTATATAAGTTTGTGTGACTAGGACACATGTGACTAGCATTTATGTTTTATATATATATACACACACACACACACATATATATTCATTTATTTAAACAATTTATAGATACTTTAGATTTAAGCAATAATGTTGGACATCTTTTATCAAGATTCAATTTTTTAAAATGTGTTTCTAATTTTTTCCTACTAAATACATGCATTAAGTGATCTAGGTTTATTTATTCATTACTAATTACTAATTAGCATTATGAATAATTATTAATAGTAATTTAACAGTTTGCTACTTTATGCCAGGGAATATTCTGGAGTTTTGGAATATATCAATGAACAAAGTGGATTAAAGTGCTTCTATAACTTTATGCTAAGTTAACAATGGTTTTTATTGTTTCCAGGTTTTTACCATCCTCTTCTAAGGAATGGGTACTGAATTTCATCAAATATATGTAGCAGAACATTAAAATTGAACTACTTAAGTATTAACTTGCTCTGGGACTCATGTCAATGAAAAACAATGTCTTCCTCAAAGCAAGTGAATGCAATGTGTATGTGGAATTGGAAAAGTGGTGACCAAAACCAGGTTTGCACCAGGTCATTTGTGCCATTCAGGTACATGCATTGAAATATGTGGGAAATTTATAGCTTGGTAATATTCTTTAAAGAGCACTGGCCTTCTGAGAATTTAAACAGTGAGATTGCTCTTATTTTCCTTGAGTTTCACACTTCTGATTATGGAACCCCCAAATCAAGGGATCCATGTTCTAGGCCTTTAACACAGAATACAAATCCTTCTCAGAGGATGGTATTCAGAAAGTAGGATGCAGAAATGCTCACAAACAGAATGGAGAAACTATAAGTGAATGATAACTGCAATGAAACAAAAGTAATGCAGATAACCAAGTAACTCAGCTTGTAATAATCAGCTCAAACGTGATTAGTGAGATCCTGTCTCAAAATAAAAATAAAAAAGGCCCAAGGCTGTGCCTCATTGGTAGAGTGTCCCTGAGTTAAATCCCCACTACCACAAAACGACAGCAAAAGTGACTGTGAAATCATTGTTGATAGTTCCCCTGACACTTTTACACCTTCTCTCAGCTCCCAAATAAAGCAAAGTAAAAAATATTATCAAAAATATTCAAGGACAAAAAGGAAAAAAAAAAACAACCTTGAGAAACAGAAATTATTGTAACCTTAAAATTGAACATTTGGGTGCAGCAGAAAGTTTGGCACAGCTGGAGAGAGAGGTACTGCCATGGACATCGCTCTCAACACAGCAAGAGAGATGCGGGTGGAGAAGATGAGGAGGTGAGGAGCACTGGGTGAGGAACGGGAGAGCAGCTGCCTCTCTCCCCAGAGCACTGCACTTGCCACCAGCACCTAGGCAGCTGTCAACTTGGGAGCATGGTCTCATTTAGTCAATAACACAAGTAACATGACAGTAATGTCAATAACACAAACCCCAATCCTAAAATGAAATGAGAGAAATGTAATTGCTATAAATTATCCATGAAGCACTATTTGCCCCCCGAGACCTCAGGCTATAGTGCAGATAAGCCTTCCCCTGATGGCAGAAATCCTGCTGCCTTCCACTGCCTCTTGGTAGGGGGGCTGTGGCACCTGAGGGTCCCATCTTCTAATGATTTAGCTTCCAGTTCTGGTTGAGGCTAAGGCTGGTTTCCTGTACCCACACTGACACTACCCCTAACATCCAGCACTTAGAATAGCACTTCTGTGACATAAACCATCTGAACAGGTGGCTTCAGGGACTCTTCCAAAGGTAGGGTCCTTCTATATTGCCAAATCTGAACACTTTTTGTTGGTATCAAAATTTGTGCTTCACTTTTTGGGGCTGGGGAAGTATAAGCTAATGAAGCTTCTTCCCCAGTAAAATCATCATTGAAAACTTGGGAAAAAAGAGAGAGAGAGAAAGATACAGAAAGAAAGAATGTTGTGTCCTTACTTATCCTCATATTTTAGGCTTCTTTATTCATTTGAAATCTAAGGAAAGAATTTTCTGGAAAGTTGTAGACATTTTCAGGTTACAATTTTTAGCATCTCTAACATAGTACAACCTAGAAATATAAGTATTTAACTATGGTTTTTATTCTTTGGGTACAACCTATGAAAAACAGCATATAATCATACTCTTATAAAGCCAGTGATGGTTTTGAACTAGTATGATCTCAAAATTTCATTGTCATTTTTTTCCATCAAGTAGTATATTTTTAATTGCTAAGGATTAATAAAATGAGAATGATATTCACACAGGAATCATTTATTGATGCCAAGGAAATGCTGTCTGCCATGCTCTACACATGGGTCACGTACAGACAGAGTGGGTGGGGTGCACACAGCATGCTGAAATGCAAGCTAGCTGTGTTGTCCTGGTGCAGAGCACATTTATACTGGGAATGGCAAGTCAGTACAGGAAACAAATTACCATATCAAATGCTGGTATTGTTGTATGAGAGATATTGTGGTTGCACTTTTACTGATGATCAGAAAGTATTTTTGATATGCAGTTCATAGGTTTTATAAGTGGTAATAGATTTTACATGATTTGGTTCATTAATCTGTTTTGGAACATTAAAAGTGATTTGTAATACTATCTAACCTCTATCCCTCCATCAACCAGTAGTCCAAAGTACCAAATTCCTCTGATATCAGTAACATGCTAAAAAGAAATAATTTGGAATTTTGATAACCAAATAATGTAAAAAGGTTTAAAATACAATTCTTTAAAAGTTACTTTAATATTTAGATGAACCTAAACCTGAAAAATACAATGTAGGGAGAAAGATCTTTCTAGCACCAGAGAGCAGCTTTGTTTAAATGAATAAGTTCAAGAAGCTCAAGAATGAGTTAAATTTACAAGTTGCATATAAGGTAAACATAATTGGAACATAATGTTTAGACACACAATAAAATTGGTATGTTATTATTTTTGTTTTATTCATGTTTCCATTATTTTATTTTAATTTATATTATTGTCTTCCTTGATTGCTTCCAATGTTCAGGAATTGTGGACATACACTATACATGCTTTAACTTTTATAATCCTGCACCAAGCTCATGTGAGGAAATTGAGTGTTTGAGAAATAAGAGGACATGCTTAGTTTCCCATTACTAACCTGTGCTTGCTGCCTAGGTGTTTGACTCTAGAGAACATGCTCATAATCCTTAGGTCATATAAAGTTCAGCAAAAATAAACAAATAAAAATAAAGGAAAGAAAGAAATAGGAAGAAAGAAAGAAAGAAAAAAAAACAAAGAAAGAAAGTCAATATTCCTTAAAAACAAAAAATGTCTAGCCCTGGTCTCAGTTTCTCATTTTTCCAGGGCTAATGGTTTAAGCTTCCTTGCTATGCTTTGGTCTCTTTATTCATGAAAGAAATTGGTATCTTCATTAAGAGTGTCCTAAGAATGGCAGTCAAAGGCAGGCCTAGCCTAGTGGCTGCCACGGAAGTCTCCCAACTCCTCTAAGGGAAACTGGTCAGTGGTCCTCACTTGCCCTCTTCCTCAAAAGTCTGCAGTCTTCTGAATGTTGGATTCTGAGCTTCCCTTGTGTTTTCTGTGCCCTTCTCTTTCCCTCCACTACATCTTCAACTCTTCCTCTCCATCTGCACTTACCTGAACCATTATCTTCTCATACTCAATTTTGGTAGCCCCACTTTTCCTTCTCTGATGATTCTGTCTCTCCCTTGATGTAACTCCTTCATGTAACTTCTCTATTTATATTTAACAGATGGTAATACAGCATGCCAATGCAATCATTTAGGAGGGAAGATGTCAAATGACTTCAGTTTAAAATGCCCAGGCAATGTGTTATAATATTTATTTTTCCCTTCCTAGTAATCATTATATAAAGTATTTCTTTAGATGTACACTATATTCAACAGGAAAGAGAATGTCAGAGAGTTTGAGTGGCATAAGAAAGTTCCGTACTCTCTTTTCTGCTTGATTGCTAACAAACTTTCTGGAGTTGGGGTGGCCAATCTTACTCCCTAATGGTGATAAAGAACAAAAGAAAGGGCTCAGAGACCCTGAGAGATGCCTGACACGAGTCCATGAAATAAGAGTGGCAGTCGTCAACTTTTAAACCTCCTCTGTGAAAAAAAAATGAATTCCCAGTCGTTAAAAAAAAGAAAGAAAAAAAGAAAGCTTGTTATGGCTCTTCAAATAAAACTACTGTGCTCTCAGCACATAACAAAGATGGAGCATAGGAAAAAACCTTTTAACCTTAATTAAAATGCACTGCACAAAATGCAATGCTGTCATGTGCATGCCCTTGTATTGATTAATAAAAAAATTATTTTTACAGACTGCATTTTGATTCATTGCACACAAATGGGGTACAACTTTGTGTTTCTATGGTTGTACACAATGTAGATTCGCACATACATGTACATAGGGTAATAATGTCTGTCTCAGTCCACTATCTTTCCTTCCCTCAACCCCACCCTCCTCATTTCCCATTGCACAATACAAAGTGCCTCCATTCTTCTCTTACCTCCCGCCCATGATGCATCATCATCCACTTATCAGAGAAAACATTTGGCCTTTGGTCTTTTGGGATCGGCTTATTTAATATTTTTTAATATTAATTCTGCTATATAAAATGATTATTTTAAATGAAACAAACTTTCTTTGTGGTGCAAATTACAATTATATTAATCCTTAGTTCTCATGGTAATGAGTAAAAAAGGAATAAGAATAAACACAGCCATTTCAGAAATTTAAGATATTAAATATAATTCATATTAGAAGTAAGAATATTCTCTAACATTCTAATCCATCGTGTGTCAATTCAAAACCTGTGCCTCTAAAAGAAATTTCTTCTTGTTGCCTGTGATTATTTCTTTCAAACCAGTAAGACATTCAGAACAATCCCAATTAAGTAAAAGCGAACATTAGAGACAGTTTTATAAATATTTTGGAACTAAACCCTTTCATTCTAAACCATGGTAAGTGACTTTGCACTAATATTGTCTGACAGTGCTCTAATTAGAGTCATTTGTATATTCATGACTGGAGGAGATGAGCAATAGCAAGATTGTAATAGATAATTAATTTGTATTTCAAAATAAACTATGGTTATTTAACAACTCAAATGACACACTGAATTGTGTCAATAATTCAAAAGAGTTGTTCCAGGGACTGCTTCAAAATAAATTGCTGTTTCAACTTTCTATTCTGCTTAACCCTCAAACTGAATAACACACCCAGTGTGTCCATGTATATTCATAGGACAACTCCTCATTTAGTGCGTGATTCTCAAATTTATCTTCAAAATATTATCCATCTTTGCCAAGAAATTCATGATTTATGTGTTCTTCATTAAAGCATTCTCTCCTTACATTGCAGCATGTGTGTGAATGGTACAATGCGCTTTTCAAATAACCTTACATCATCCCTAAGATCATAATTCTCGTGATTTAATTGTTGAAATGGGAGCATAAAGAGCTTTGGGGGCAGAAAAATCAAGAAGAGCCAGGCCTCCACCCCACGCACTCCCGCAGCCTACTGCTCTCCTCATGCTGCCGCTAACAGAAAATAAACTTACAGAAACATAAATACATTGACCAGGACCACAAATAAACTTGTTCAACACGTCTAGTAGATTCTCTCTTATTGATCACTCAGAGCATAAAATATCTGGAATCATTCAGCAGTGTGTGCAACTGGAAATGGGTGAGAGCATAAGGGTGATTCATACAATGCCTCCCTCGTCCCTCCCATTACTCTCTCTTTTGTTTAAGTTTCAAACTCTAACTGTGGTTTATTTTCATAAAGGTAAGTCTCCCTACAGTAAAGCTGTTCTATTCTCAATTACTCTATGCCTGGCATTCCTGAGGAGGGAAAGTGCTGATAATTACAGGTGAATTCTGAAAGAAATCTAGGCCTTTATCCAAAATAAATTTCAAATATTCACATCAAAAAAACAAAAACAAAAACAAAAACAAAAACAAAAAAACTCCCTGCTGTCCCCTGAGGCTCATCCACTACAGGTTATTTATGTTGAGAAGGTCCAGATTAGCTACTGTTGGAATTTCAGGTGAGCAGGAAAGAATCTGCAATAAAGAGAAGACTTGAGGAGGAAGGAAGAGACAGGGTCTGACTGCGTATTAGAAACACAACCTCTGAGCCTGTCATGCAAACTGGAAAATCCAGAATGATTTAGAGGTTAAAAATCCATTCTCCCTTTAAATGGTAAATATATTTCAACTGAATTAGAGATTTGCAGTTGTTTATAAATTGTTCTAAAAACCATCATAGACCCTAGGGATAGAAGAAACCTCAGGAGGCTTAAAATGATGTTGCATTCCTTTTTAAAAACTAAAAATAACTTAGGGATTTTATTTTCCAATTTACATGAAGGAATCACTGACAACTAAGAGTTTAGGTGACATTCTTAGAGTCACACATAGTAAGCCATGAATTGTAAAGTAATCTAAGCTGCCATATAATAGGATGTTGAATACCTTCTTAAGAAATTCAATTCAGAATCAACTGTAGTGAAATCCATATGAAACACCTTATCTGAGCAGGTACATTCTATCCACTGGTGTTGCAAAACCCCATTGGAATGTGAGCATTTTAAGGCTCCTGACTGTGTAAACATTGTAGGTAAAGTTCAAGTTTAAAGCAAAACAAACCAAAATAAAGGCATTCTACTAATTTGGCCCAGGCTGATTTGCTAATATTTTAAAACTTATAATATGAATGTGATATGACATATCAAATATAGTTATAAGGCTAAAATATTTTTATTTTCAGACCTAAAAATAATCTAAGTTTGATTGTCTGACACAAACTGAACCTGTACTGCTCCAAAACAGGTCCATCCCTAAGTGGAAATGAGTATTTCCAGGGCTCCTATTTCCTCATATTGGGATTACATGCTATTTTATACCTTATTTGAACTTTATGCATACTCTTTCATTGATAGACTCACACAGGTACTTAGCTCATCTTACTAAGCAACTACCATCTCAGAGAAAATGTCTGTACATCTGTAAGTGAAAAACAAAGCTGTGTGGGCTATCAGCTACAAGACACCACTCTAATCCAGCCTCTTCAGGATGCTGAATTTGGATGCTGAATTGCCAGGGCACTCAAAGCACCACTCTAAAAGTCACCTTGGTGTATATGCTAGTAGCTAGTGACATATCACTAAAATGACTTTTTTTTTTTTTTTTTTTTACAAAAAAAAAATCATTCTTCCTGTTCACTTCAGATAAAGATAACAGGTCTCCAGCACTGTTCCACATTTGATGGTCTCATGGAGAAGCACAAGAAGTTTCATTTATAAAACAACAAAAGCCATCAAGTGCTCATTTAATTATATTGCTCATATAACCTCAGAGATTTCCTAGACATGTAGCCCTAATGCTTGGATGACT
The DNA here is from genome assembly GCF_902686445.1 of Sciurus carolinensis. Classification (NCBI taxonomy): domain Eukaryota; kingdom Metazoa; phylum Chordata; class Mammalia; order Rodentia; family Sciuridae; genus Sciurus; species Sciurus carolinensis. The sequence continues at coordinate 103,029,049 of NC_062217.1, forward strand.
GGGAAGTTAAGAGACATGGACAGATCCAGAAGGTATATTGGTGATGGTTGTTTATCTCAAGGCTGATAAAAATTCCAGGTGACTGGAGAAAGAGGTTGGTTCCCTCCTAACAACATATGGATATAATTAAGCCACTGCTGACTACATTGTGTCCAGTCAAATGCACACTCATCACTCCTTCAGTAGGTGCTGGGAAAGGACTGCTCAGGAGGAAAACCTTACCCCTAGCAGACCTCCCACCTCTTCTCACCAACTGGTTTTCCTTCTTAGGTGCAGCTCATAGAGCTTCAAGCTGGGAATAAGCTGCAGGTAGAAGGGAAAGAGCTGAAGGACTGGCTGAGAAGAGAACCCCATTAGGTACCGAGGACAGAAAGGAATGTAGGAGGAAACAGGATCCCAATGAAAGGGAGCAGGCAGATGCAAGCTAAGGACAAGCCAGGGAATGTACAAGCCATGTTGGTGCTGGGCAGGGGAGCATGCTAATGGAGGTGTGGACTTCAAGGACAGACCCGAGAGAAGGGGTCACTTGACATGGACCTGAAACTAGGCTGGGAGTTGGCGGCCCTCATGACACTCATCCTGGGTGCCCTCCCCCACCGATTCTCACTCTTTGTTGTTCACATGGGCAACCCTTCCCTTTAGAGAGTGTAAAGAACTGTATGTTAGGTTTAGCCAGCAGACTATGGCAAAGGTGAAGGGATTTACTAACTAGGTGACTAAGGCAAGGTAATCTTTCATTGTTTTTTGCAAATGGGATTGCCCAGTTCTCTGGGGTCCCTGTGTGTCTGGGGAGTGGATAGAGATCTTTCAGGGCTTTTGGGGACAGAGACTGCTTATTTTCACCTGGGATACAAATCCCTTGCTCCATGTGTAGTGGGGACTGTGTGGTCACAAGTGTGGTGGAGGTGTGGGTTCAGTGTACAATGTAGGAGCATTTAGGGACCTTCTGCAGTGAATACTGGTCAGGAAACACAGAATCCAGGAGCACCACCAACTGGGCTCAAGTCACCAGGAGTGGCTTCTCTCTTCTTTGGATCCTGCTCTACAGATGTGGCCCCTGTAGCACTCTGAGTACTGTGTGTTGATGAAACAAATACAAACTGACTACATAAATCCTAGGGCAGTACGTGGATGAGTAGATATGTAAACAGCAAACATAACTCCAGAATTAATTGTGCTCTTTGAAAGGACTCCAGGGGGGCTGGTATGACCAGCTGACAGAATTCTGCTGTTTTCCAACACTAACGCCACCCATGGTACTGAAGAGGTCCCCGGCAGTACCTCCTCCTCAAGGTGCCCACAACTCCAAGAGAATCATTAGAAACCAAAAGATTGACGTCACTTTCTTCTTGTTGCTCAGAAACTGTGATCCAAATACACTGATTCATGATGAAACAACCCATCTCTGATATTCTAGAGTAATTCAGAGAACTGGTTTCAATAACCCACTGTAGGGATTAATGAAATTCAAAGGAAAAACTGAACAAGACAAAGGAGCATATGAAGTAACATTTTACATAACACCTAAAATCTATACAATAAAAAATTTAGGTTTGTTATTTCATTCTGAAATGCCAAAGGAATCTGAGTGGAAGCAAGACCAAGTATTTTAAATAATCTTAAAATATTTTAGATATCTTTTATCTTCTCATTTAAAACCAAAAACTCTGTGAAGCACAAATAAGACACAGGTATTACTATATATCTATATATATATATATCTATATATCTATATATATATTTACATATATATGTATATTCACACACACACATATATACACATATACATATATATGTAGTATTTTTTAGTTGTAGATGGACACAATATCTTTATTATTTATTTTTATGTAGTGCTGAGGATTGAATCCAGTGCCTCACATGTTTGAGACAAGTGCTCTACCACTGAGCTACAGTCCCAGCCCACTAAATATATTTTAAAGGAACCTTTATGTATGAGTGTAAGGTTGTAGCAGCAAGTTAATTCATTTTCAGATTTATAGTAGGAAAAACAGTATCATGAGACAACAAAGTGTATTTTGCTAAAATAATGTTAACATGAGAAAATAAATTGAGAACAGAAAGAAAGCAGAGCAATAAATTACTACCACAGATTACAAACCTGGAAAATATGCACAAAAGTGTTAATACTAGTTATACATTGGAGAAGAAACCACAGACACATTTTTGTTTTAAGTGGAAATGTGTTCGCTGTTTCTAAATTTCTCCTTTAAACATGCAGGACTCTATGTTGAGCTCCTCACTGGAACCATGCAGAATGTTACCATGTGTCAGTAAAGGAGCTGCTGGGGAAGGCCACCCAGCTCTCAGTGATGTCCACTGAGAACTCCTTATACAGATTCAGAATTCTCCTATCAATTCAAACAAAGCAATTTGATTCAAATTGACAGGATAAAACTATAAACAGGAAAATATTACCTGCAAAATGTAGACCATCAACAGAGATATATGCAAAAAAGCTTCATAACATTTTCTTCACATTTATATTTTTAAAAATGATTCTGAAATTCTTAGACTTCTCAACTCAACTTATACCAAACTTAAATCACTAGGTGGTCTCTCTGGAATGGAATTTTAGGGGTTAGACTTCTTCCTCACTACAAAATCTCAGCAGTCTTAAATGAGGTACTGTTCATCATCACTCCTACATGTTTATACTAAAAATGTGTGCCCCAGAGAACTGTACGTCCCCTGACATACCTATGTCATCCCTCTTTGGGGTCCCTTAAGCAATGAAGTAGTGTTACAACATACCTTCAATGAACACCTACCAACCCATAAGGAAACTATGCACTGAGTACAGAATTCTTATTGAAAACAATCTAGAAAAAAATGTTTTGAAGATTATACCAGTTCAGAAAAAAAAAAAAAAAAAAAAGCTGGCTCTTTGAGAAGTGAATAAAATGAAAACAGAAATGAAGTGGATGGGAATTTCCAAAGATACTCATAAACACAGAAAATTCAGACAAAATTTAAGCTTTCAGAGATGGATGAGGCATTCAGCCCAGAATGCAATGATATATATTTTGGGGGATAATGGGGGAAATGAGAAGGTCAAAGGTGGTAGATTCTGGACCATCTTGTGTAATAAATGCAAGGGAGAGGCTCTCAGCTAAGGAGTGAAGTGTGGTGTCAATGAAATTTGTTTATTTTAGCTGAAGTGAAACTAAAAAAGTTACATGTACGAAGTCACTAATTACCCAAAACATGCACCAGCAAAATGGACCATGCATTACAGGAATCTGTGTAGAAATCGTATGGAACATTGCTAACATGGGGGCAAAGACCCCTCAGCCTTCTCAGAAGCTCCCTGGCAAGGGTTCTGGGACTACAATTTGAGAACCAGTGCTGTGGCCAAGCCAGAACTGCAGACTCATAGAACTCTGCCAATATCTGGCATATTATTTAGGGAAACACCATCCCTAATATGAAAGCCCTAAAAATGTTGCTTAATAAACAAGTTACATGTAAGACATGACAACTTGATATTACAAATTCAACAACACAATATTGAGGGCAGGCACTTTAAAAACACAAAAAAATACATTTTCTTTTCATTAGTAATTATTAGGGATTAACAGACGCCACAGACATCTTTATTTCATATTCAAGATGCTAGGTGTCCATATTTCACCCCATCAGTGACCTTGAGATCATGCCCAATTCCACCTCAGAGTATCAACTCATTTCTTGGTATAAAGCTGAGGATAGGAAAAGATAAAGGGCCAAGGACCTTAGTGGCATATATGACAAGAGAGTTGTCACACTTGGTGCTGAATTTTGAGCTCTGCTCTACCCAAGAGCTCTGCTTGTGACTGTTATAGAAGAATATTTTCTGACTTGCAATTTGTAGAAAATTCCAACCTTGGTGTCCATAAGTAAGGTTCCCTTGCTGCATGGCCATATCCACTGTCTAATGATGTCTCTGGCTGCTTTCACTTCTCAGGCTGAGCAGTTCCACAGAGACCTTATGGCTCTCGAAGTCGAAGTCGAATATATGTACATTGTGCCACTTCACAAACAAATTTTGTTTACTCCTGGTCTAAATAAAAGGGTGATATCAAAAGAGCTACATTCAAGTGCCTTCTTTCAGGAATATCCTTAGAAATTTTTCCTTAGGAAATCATATATTACTGTTCTGGCAAAGGCAAAAAAGAAATGGACTATTGCAAGTTGTCTATATTTTCCATTCACTTTCCCTCCAGATTCAACATGGCTACCAACATGATTGTTTCCCTCAAAACTGGAAAACATTGGCTATTGCTTGCATGTTCATGTATTTTAGAGTGAAGCAACTGTTCAGGACTAGCTTTACTCTCATATCTTCCTGAGGAGCAGTTGAGAAGCATCTTGTGTTACACTATGATTATAACAGTCATTACTTTAATCTGCTTGGATAAGTAAGCAGTATTAAAACAATGGCTACAGAATGTTGCCTTATTATTAAATATTAAAATTTTTAAATGTTAATTTTTATACTTTTTTGAAAAACACCAATGATGATCAATGAAGGGAACATAGGTATCATAAACTTTTTTTATAGAAATCTGGATCAAATTGTCAGGTAACTACCAAAGTATGTATTTATAGTGGATTATGCATCCATTTTCAAAACAAGAAGTTTCAATGACATGGAAATTAATGAAGTAAAGTTTATCTACTAATATGTTCTTGTTTAAACCCTATCCCTATGCTTAGCAATTAAAATGATATAATTATTTATCTTACTCATAGATGTAGCTATATTATAGTTATATAAAATTAAAATGAAAATTTAGAGAGACAAGTTTATTTTTTAAATATCTAAAAACCTGACGCCTTTCAACTTTTCCAATACTACTCCTTAAAGGACACATATAGAGGATAATATATTAACTACATATTCCACAAGTGACCTATTCGTAATAAACATATGAAGCTCAAGGCTGATAAAATATGGCAAACTATTATGTGTGTGCTTTAAAACTGTCTTTCGATGGAGTGCTTCTACAGGAGACAGGGTTCTTCTAAAACAATCAGACTGAGGCTAACAAAGTATCATTCATATGAGAACTAAAGTATTAATTTTGAATTCTGATTTTGGTTTTTGTCCCCTTTTCTTTATTTCAGTTGTCATGTAGTATTGGAAGAAAGGAAGTGAGTGATTGCAATCAACTCCTGTAGAAATAGTATAATTTGAGTGCCTTGCACTCACTTTCCAATCCTGTCTAAAGGAAGAGAGAGCTCCTTTGAATAAAAAGCTGTGTGTTTGTGAGTGTTAACATGAGTAATAACATATATAATAATTTTAAATGCAAAGAAAAGATGGCTGGGTTGAATATTTCTCTATATTGAATATTTATATCATGAAGGTAGAAAATGATAAATGGGATTGATTTTACCGTCTCTTTTTTCCTGATATTTTTGAATTAAGATTTGTCACTTAAAAATAGAATGTTCTCCCTTTTCTCAGAAGCAAATATTTAATCCATGATTATTTTTTATTCTCATGATATGGACCACATTGTTTTTAGTCCTATGCAATTTGTAAAAATGCATACCTAGTAAAGTTTAATTGCTTTCCTGAATAAAGAAATGGTCAAAGTATTGCATTAAATCAATGACCTTACAAAGAAATTCTATACTGATAACATAATAATGCCTTGTCACTCAAGGGATACAGCAGAAGAAATGTGATTTTCAAATGCATTGACTTGAAAACTCAAAAGAAGGAAAACTCAGAAGCAGGATTTACTTCAAATTCCTAAGAAAAGAGCAATAGTTTTTTTCTGATCAGATATTGTAAAGTCTATTTTAATTTGTTTTTTAGTTTTTAGTAATGTCACATTTTTAAGGGAATCTTTCCTTTTATTAAAAGTTGCCAATAGGTTCAAATCTGTTTGAATTCCAAGAGGCAAATCCTACTTAACCCATTTTTTTCTATCCAACTGATGAATTTCTTTCTGTTTTTTTTTTTTTTTTTTTTTTTTCACTGAGTGGAGGAGGTTATCAGGCAGGATAATTTACACTGGAGTTCTTCAAAGATTGCATTTATAAAGAAGAGAATGAAGAATATAAACAATATAGAAGTTTGCAACACTCCAAAACACTGATACCACCAAAAAATTTCTTTCCAACTTGTACATATGCTTAAAAGTTTTGTCTCAGTTCAGAAACAAAAGGAAGTAGCCTGTTTCTTCTTCAAGGCAGTCAGGCTATTGCTGCAAAGCGTCCTTCTATGAATGTTGAGTGTCTGGCTTATCCCTTCCCTGGAACATAACATGGGAGATTTCAATAACCTGTACTATTTTAGAAGCTTAGAAGTCAAAATGGCATGCATTTGCAGGCAACAGAGATCTCTAAACACACATTCTGTCATAAAGGTTCAATTCACTATTGTTACCAGTAGAAACATGAGAATAAATCAGAAACACTTTCTTTGCAATAATTGTGTAATTATATGGAGAAGGCTGGATTCTAACTTGATTGAAGCAGTAAGAGTATAGTGAACAATATCTTTAATTAGTAGAGGCTAGTGAATAACTGAATTTCTGTAAGTTTATGTTTTATGACATGCACACTTTTCAAGGAACTGTATCTGTAACATCTTCAGCATGTATTTTTCACATAACACACATTCATAATGGTTTTCTAACTAGTTTACCCTGACTCTCCTTCAGATTATCACAAGAGCCTCTGGAAATGAGGGCTAATTTTAAAAATGACAACTGTCAATGTATATTCAGAATTTCTATAAAATCAAAACATTGGTAGTTAAGTGAGCCAGAATCTCATTTACTTACATCACTAAAATATGCACCTCAAGACAAATTATCTCAGTTGATTAATGTATTGCATTTCCCACTGTTTTTAGAAGCAATGAGTAATGACAGTAAAAAGTGTTCAGTTCATTAAAGAAAAACAAATTTAATATACTGGAGTCCTTTATTTAGAAGGAGCCTGTGATGTGAATTGACAGTTGCTTTGACAAACTATAAGTAGACAAAACTTACAGTTTTATTTCATTGGCCACATTTTCTAAAGTCAAACAGGGCAATCATTTCATTGCATCCAAGGAAAACAAAGGCTTCAAACCAAACAACCAGGCTATTCAGAATCAAGTAATTACAGTTTTGTTTTCAATAATGGCAACTTTATACATAGTTTGACCCACATGGGGCTAGATCAATAGCCTGTTGAGGCAAAATCTAATTTCACATTTTCTTTAATCATTTTTGTTGTTGTTGTTGAAAAAAAATTTTCACAGTAAAACTTCAGAGGATACAAATACAAACACTGACAGATTACTGCTCAAGATCGATCCTAACAAACTCTTTTCAAATCAATAGATCCAGTAAACAGTTGGGTACTGTCAGTTTAAAGCCACAGATAAAACCTATACAAGCACTTTAGAAGTCAGAATCATTTTAAAGGAAAGAAAAAAGGATACTTACAAGTTTTTCTTTAGTTTTTGTCTACATAGCCATTGCACATTACACTTTCACAAGACTCCACAGTCAATGTCATCACTGTCTATGGCTAAAGAGTGTGACCACAAATGCATGAGGTCATAAAAGTGAGGTCCAACTGTCCACTTTTTGGCAGTCCCATTTTGGGCATCAAAAGCTTGGTTCAACCTCAAGTTTGACCAAAAAAAAAAAAAGATTTTTTCCAAAGTTTTCATAAAGAAAATTCTATCTGTTCATCGCCTTCCCTTTTAGAACTTCTCCGCCATACATTTACTGCAGAAACTTCCACTTCCTCTGTTTCTTCCTGTGGAATATCATCACTGACAGGAGAGCTACCCTGAAACACATCTACTTCTTCACTTGAATCATTTTCTTCAGTAGGTGCTTGCTTGGAGCGTCCTACACGGCTCTGCTGTGCTCTCCTTGATGCTCGGTGCTTTGGGTTTCTGTTCTTGTACCAACTTAGTCAGGTCATCCATACCTAATTTCTCCTCTGGATCTGTGACAGGGTTTTTTGGGTTTTTTTTTTTTCCCCCAATTTCTAGGCTTCTCTAATTCAGACCTTACAAGATCAGAGTCATCTCTCTTGTCACTTTTTTTTCCCAGCAAAGGTGAAGACATTGTGTAATCTTCATTTTCACTGTGATCCATTTCAGAACTATCAAGCCTCCCTTTTATTCTTCCAGGAGAGCTTGGATTTGAGCTGCTGCCTGCATTGTTTATAGTTTCCATTCATGATGATTTGGTCTGAGATTGTTTGCCTGCTGATGAAAGTGGCTTATTAACAGCTCCTAGAACATTGGTTGTTTTAGGTTTTCCAGGAGTGAAAAATGATTTCATTTCTGGAGGCAGGTAATTTTTGGTGTTACTGAAATTCTTAACAGGTTGGATGAAAAAACGAACTGGTGTTACTCAGTCTTTAGGAGATTCCAAACTGTATGTGGTGCTCTTTGACATGATGATATTCGTGGCAACATCACACACACTGTATAGTTCTTCACTCATTTTTGCATCATCTGGTCCTTGGGCATCTTTTGTTTGTTTAATATTTTCAAACATTTTTCTGATAAATCCATGATGTTATTTTCATTTTTAGCCATTAATATTTCCAGAACAAACCAAACACATTCTTTAACATCTGTAAGTTGTTCAATATGCTGTACTTTGACATAACCTGAGTCATGTGCCAAAAGGTGGATTGTGTATGGAACAACATACTCTAGTAGAAGAGACAATATTTTTTCACTAACAGCTGCATGTTGCTTCAGATACTCTCATCTTACATTTCTAATTTTTACTAGACACTGTCTGGTATGAGCTCTTCTCTCTTTTACAGGATCTTTAGCACAAAGTGCACAGATTGCCATATACTCAAGTGGAAACCGTAATCGGGAAAGGCCTCTGTGATGTTTCTGAGCAAACACTTGTCTTACTTATAGCATTCATCATTGACAGTTAATGCACATAACTGATACTGTTCTAATGTGATGGTTTCATGGTAGCAGGGTTCTTGTGCCAGTTTCACAATAGCACTTCCAGCAGCAAGCCTCAGACGTGACATATCTGGTTTGCTAATTTTCCCCTGATCTGTCAAGTCTCCATCACTGTACAATATTGTTGTTAGCAATCTTAAGGTAGAAGTTCCTGATTTACTGTGATTATTTTTCATTCCAAGTAGCCATCGAACCATCATTTTAATAGCCTGAATTTTGACCATTGTCTCAGGAGAAACTTCTTCATCTGAAACCCAAAGTTTAGTTGTCCTTTTTTCCTGGAACCAATAATTCATGAGAAGACCTTTCACAATGAAAGTAGCTACCAAAGACTTCAAAGGAGCAGCAAACTAATCAGGTGCAAGAAGAGCAAAATGACCAATAGTAACCAATGGTGTTATAAGATGTTCCAGATTGCTTGGGTCTAGACTCTTATGCAGAGGCTCAAATATCTATGCAAACTGGGTCTCTTCACTAGAAAATATTGCATGGATACAGTGAATGGCATATTTGGCTTGAAGAAGGGGTCCTTGTTTAGATTTGTGATGTAAAACAGGAAGCAAGGCTGATCTAATGTGTGGGAAATCCTCTTCAATTTTGCTTCCTGTATTTTTGAAAATTTTCAGTGCAGCTTCTGCTACTTTTTCATCATCCATTTTCAGACAAGCCAGAAGTGATTCAAATGTTTCAGCAGAATGAAATGAGATAGGATGTGTAAACGAGAGGACCTTAAGCAGTTTCAAACCTGCCCTGATAGCTTGATCAGTAGGAACACCCTCATCTTCATCACCTGCTGTTCCATTTATTGATTTGTTCGCTTGCTTAATAAGAGCACTGATAGATTCAGTCTCTATGTGCACAGGTGCTATCCTCTCCAAGAGAAATTTGATCATTTTCAGGAGAGGTTTTGTAGGTTGTTTAGGGTTGTCCAACTTCTCAGTTGTTTCACGCACACAACCTTCAGCCTCTTTGCAGGAGCATGTTGGACTAACAAGTACTTCTAACTGTTTCCTTATTTTCTCATCATCTTCTAACACTTGTGTGAATTTCTTCATGAAATCCTCAGCCTTACCAGGATCTGGCAAATTTCTTGTAATAACCATCACTTTTGAAAACATGACCTTGACACTGGCATCTGTTTTAGGTTGCTTAATTAAGTCAAGCAAATCCTTTACTTAATGTTGGAGCAGATTTTGACAGTTCCACATTTCATTCAATGCTTTCACAGTATTTAAATCCAGTGTGGGTACACAAGTAATACAAGCACTTAATCCATTCTGTAGTTTCCAGATTGTGGGGAACCATGTATTGAGCAAAGATCCATTCAACAAGTAATCAATCATCAATACTGTTTTGGTAATATATATGTAGCATGTTTTCCAGCTGCTGATTGTAAAGCATACTTCTTATAAATTTGGGCCAGTTCCATCATGGCTTCTTTGCACACTCTCCACCGTATATGTAATGTTCATTATCTCACAAAATTAAGTGATTGTTGACCAGAAGAATATCCTTTTTAGCAGCTGTAACTATAGACACGATAACATCATGTCTAATAGCTTCCTCAGGGTCATGTGACCTCGCTTTAAGATATTCTGTTAAATCCTTTGCTAAATCAGGATGGTTCATGAGACAATGACTAGCAAATTTCACACATTCCAGGCAGATCATTAAACCTGCCCAAGTAGCACTGCCAAAGTGGTCTGTTTTGAGAAGCCAACTCAGAATCCTTTGCCCCGAACATTTTTACTAGTAGTTTAACAACTTGGAGTCGTACCTCATTATCATTGTTTTTTAATTTAAACTCAAACTGGGGTAAAACAGAGAGCAGCAAATGACTATCAATATTGTAGAGCTCCAAAATTAAGTCAAACACATGTTCTGACAAATCACTGATAGATGTTTTCCCAAGCATCAGAACCTGATTAAAAAACTGGTAATATATGGTTCAATAGCTTGAGCTGTCCTCTTCAGTAAAGCCTTTGCCAAATCATAGGCTTGCTTGCTTATATTCTTATGGGCATGCACCAGATTTACCAAAACTGTGTCCCAAAGCTCCTGAGACACTGTATCACCTTCACAAATAATAGAGCTCATGTGCATATGAACTTTCTGATTGTGTCCATTGTTTATAACTGAAAATAATGTTCTGTATACTTGGGTAAAAATTTCATTGCTGTCTTCTAATTCAAAGCAGATGTTATATGATTTGACCCAAGCAATGTTCTCAAGTAAATAAAATACCCATTGAATTGTGGGCTCTTCGCATCCGCTAATCCCTTCAACTGCCTTCTTATAAACATAAATATATCCTTTAGTTTATCAGGGGATGTATAAGGAGCTTCAGGAGCATAAATCCTGAAAATATCAGCAAGGCAGCAGGCCACTAGTAAAAGAACATCTTTATCAGAATGCTTAAGGAAAAAATCTGAAGCAAGATGTAAAGCTAGGTATAGATAAAGCTCCTTTTCTTCTTCAGCGTCCTGGTCCATATGCATGAAAGTTTTCACAACCATCTTTAACCCTCTCACTATCTCCTCTTTAGATATTTTATCTGAGATGTCCTTGACACCAGGATAATAGGTAATTTTTCCATCATTGGTCCTAGTCTTTGAATGAGCCATAGTGGAAATATTTTTACCCCTCCGGGTGATCGAATCGCTACTCCTCTCACTCCGCTGCTCACCGGGATCTGCCACCAATGGCCTCCTCCCCACTCCCCTTCCACAGCCAGACCAGCGGTTCCTTCTCCTTTCCGCTTCAAAATGACCCTCTTTAATCGTTTTAAAGTAAACAATTGATTTGTTGTTAACTAACTAATGAAGCTACACTATTTGGGGGTCAACTCTAAAGTAAATAACACTATTGAATATTTTTTGATTTTCAAATAATTCATTTTATTTCCTCAAAATAAAAAAGAGTCAGTTCATCTATTTCCTGTCTCTGGTAAGGGTGATACTGTCTTCCTTAAAATGTCATTATTAACATCTAAGAAGCATCAAAAGTAAATAGTATTTACAAAGAGAGTAATTGAAAAGAATACTACAGTTATGGTGGAATGGTCTATAAATTCTGAGAATAATGAACAATTTTAGTGAATCATAAGTTCCTTGCCAGTTGTATTCCTTTACTAAAAAACACAGGTTTAAGGAACAATCCACCAAAAATATAAATTTAAAAATATGGTCTTTGATGGTCAAAAATAAACATTAATTTGTGAATCAGTTGTGAATGTGCATTATAGTGATGTTAGTGATTTGTTTCTGGGTTTTGCTTTCAAGAGTAAATCACAACCACTACTACCATGAACATGCACCTTAAAAAGACATAAACAAGTGGCAACCACTCTTAGTGTGTTTCAAAACAAAATTAGTCCACACAACTGGAAAATTTCTTGATGAGTTTAACTGACAAATATTTTTGCTGAATTAGTGTAAAATACAGAGCTCAAAGCTTCATTTAGATGTAATGGACAAACATGAGAGTGTTTAAGTGACCTCTGTACATACTTTTTTTCAGCAAAGATAATACAAGTTCTACGTAGGACCTTACAGTTTCTAACTACCCTTACCAAAAGACAACCATTAGGTAAAACACAGAAGAACACTCTATGAGAAAGTTTTAAAGATCATGAAAGTAATTCATAAGAAGAAAAGGAGCTGTCTCAATTTAATAGCCCTGTAGCTTTTTCAAAAATAATTTTATTTACTTTGTATTGTGAAAAATACAACATGTAGTAGTGAATATTGACTAACCTATAGTTAACATAAAATCTCTTGCCCAAACTCACAACAGATGGTTTGATGCAAATTAAAGCCATCACTCTGCCATTTAGAGTTGGTAGGAAAGGTGTATATTTGAAGGTACATTAGTTTCGAAGTATTTATTTCAATGCCATCATAAATTAAGAAAAACCAACTGATTTAGTAGCATATATACAACCTACTAAATAATATAAAATTAAACTATATGTGACTTGGGACTACAGCTCAGCAGTAGAAAGTTTGCTTAGCATGCATGAGTTCCTGGGTTGAATCCCAGCACCATCAAAATAATAATAATAAAAATAATAATGATAATAATATAGAAAAAAACCTCCAGTATACTAGTCTATTTACATATAATAGCCTTTTTGAATGAAGGTGGGTGCTGTGTTGAGTAAATAGAAGGATATTATCTAAACAACTCCAAAGTGTTAGGAATCCAAAGTAAGGCATATGTTTGTGATTATTTTAGTACCTAATGAAGGGACAATATGCAGATCCCTCATTATTGGTTGTCAGCTGCTTATCTGAAAACCTGGTGCCTTAGTCAGCTTTTTGACTGCTGTGATTAAAAGACCTGACCAGCACAACGGTAGAGGAGAGTTTATTTGAGGGCTCATGGTTTCAGAGGTCTCAGTCCATAGAAGGCCAGCTCCATTCCTTGGGGTTCCAGATGAGGCTGAACATCAAGGCAGGAGAGTGTGGCAGGAAGTGGACAGAGAGAATCCACTCTCCAGATAGAAACTATATACCCATGGTCACGCTCCAATTCCCACCTCCTCCAGCCACATCCTAGCACTTCAATTAATCCCATCAAGGACTAATTCACTAATTGGGTTAAGACTCTTAAAACCCAATTATTTCTCCTCTGAACCTTCCTGCAATGTCTCATATATAAGCTTTCAGGGGACACCTCTCATCCAAACCATAACATCTGAAAAGCACTGATTTTTAAGTTTCTAAAATATATGAGCTTGGTTTTTCAAGATGGTGGACTAGAGGGCCATAGATCTCAATAACACAATCAATAATTTAGACTTAACAGACATTTATAGAATATACCATCCAACCAAGAGCGAATACACTTTCTTCTCAGCAGCACATGGATCCTTCTCTAAAATAGACCATATATTATGCCACAAAGCCAATGTCAGCAAATACAAGAAGATAGAGACACTACCTTGTATTCTATCCGATCATAATGGATTGAAGTTAGAAATAAATGAAAGAGTAAAAAACAGAAACTACTCCAACACCTGGAGATTAAACAATATGCTATTATATGATGAATGGATAACAGAAGATATTAGGAAGGAAATTAAAAAATTCTTAGAGGTAAACGAGAACAAAGAAACATCATATCAAAATCTCTGGGACACTATGAAAGCAGTATTTAGAGGAAGATTTATTTCATGGAACCCATTTAATAAAAGAAGTAAAACTCAAAAAATAAACCATCTAATACTACAGCTCAAAGCCCTAGAAAAAGAAGAACAGACCAACACCAAAAGAAGTAGAAGACAGGAAATAGTTAAGCTCAGAGCTGAAATCAACAAAATTGAAACAAAAGAAACAATACAAAAAGATTGACAAAATAAATAGTTGGTTCTTTGAAAAAATAAACAAAATTGATAAACCCTTAGCCACACTAACAAAGAGAAGACGAGAGAAAACCCAAATCACTAAAATTCGGAATGAACAAGGAAATATCACAACAGACACGACTGAAATACAAAACATAATTAGAAGCTATTTTGAAAACCTATACTCCAACAAAATAGAAAATTTCGAAGACATCAACAGGTTTCTAGAGACATATGAATTGCCTAAACTGAACGAGGAGGACATACACAATTTAAATAGACCAATTTCAAGTAATGAAATAGAAGAAGTCATCAAAAGCCTACCAACAAAGAAAAGTCCAGGACCAGATGGGTTCTCAGCCGAGTTCTACAAAACCTTTAAAGAAGAGCTCATTCCAATACTTCTCAAAGTATTCCAGAAAATAGAAGAGGAGGGAACCCTCCCAAACTCATTCTATGAAGTCAATATTACCCTGATACCTAAACCAGACAGAGACACATCGAGGAAAGAAAATTTCAGACCAATATCCTTAATGAACATCAATGCAAAAATTCTCAACAAAATTTTAGCAAATCGTATACAAAATCATATTAAAAAGATAGTGCACCATGATCAAGTGGGTTTTATCCCAAGGATGCAAGGTTGGCTCAACATCAGGAAATCAATAAATGTAATTCACCATATCAATAGACCTAAAGTCAAGAATCACATGATTATTTCGATAGATGCAGAAAAAGCATTTGATAAAATACAGCACCCCTTCATGCTCAAAACACTAGAAAAAATAGGGATAGTGGGAACATTCCTTAACATTGTGAAGGCCATCTACGCTAAGCCCATGGCTAATATCATTCTAAATGGTGAAAAACTGAAAGTATTCCCTCTAAAAACTGGAACAAGGCAGGGATGCCCTCTTTCACCACTTCTATTCAATATCGTCCTTGAAACTCTAGCCAGAGCAATTAGACAGACCAAAGAAATTAAAGGGATATGAATAGGAAAAGAAGAACTCAAACTATCCCTATTTGCTGATGATATGATTGTATACTTAGAGGAACCAGGAAATTCCACCAGAAAACTTTTAGATCTCATAAGTGAATTCAGTAAAGTAGCGGGTTATAAGATCAAAGCACATAAATCTAAGGCATTTTTATACATAAGCGATGAATCTTCAGAAAAAGAAATTAGGAAAACTACCCCATTCACAATAGCTTTGAAAAAAATAAAATACTTGGGAATCAATCTCACAAAAGAGGTGAAAGACGTCTACAATGAGAACTACAGAACACTAAAGAAAGAAATTCAAGAAAACCTTAGAAGATGGAAAGATCTCCCATGTTCTTGGATAGGAAGAATTAATATTGTCAAAATGGCCATACTACCAAAAGTGCTATACAGATTCAATGCAATTCCAATTAAAATCCCAATGATGTACTTTACAGAAATTGAGCAAGAAATTATGAAATTCATCTGGAAGAATAAAAAACCCAGAATAGCTAAAGCAATCCTTGGCAGAAAGAGTGAAGCAGGGGGTATCCCAATACCAGATCTTCAACTCTACTATAAAGCAACAGTAACAAAAACAGCATGGTATTGGTACCAAAATAGAAAGGTGGATCAATGGTACAGAATAGAGGACACGGACACAAACCCAAATAAATACAATTTTCTCATACTAGACAAAGGGGCCAAAAATATGCAATGGAGAAAAGATAGCCTCTTCTACAAATGGTGCTGGGAGAATTGGAAATCCATATGCAACAGAATGAAACTAAACCCATATCTCTCACCATGCACAAAACTAAACTCAAAATGGATTAAGGACCTCGGAATCAGACCAGAGACCTTCCATCTTATAGAAGAAAATGTAGGTCCAGAGCTTCAACATGTCGGCTTAGGACCAGACTTCCTCAACATGACTCCCATAGCACAAGAAATAAAAGCAAGAATCAATAACTGGGATAGATTCAAACTAAAAAGCTTTCTCTCAGCAAAGGAAACTATCAGCAATGCAAAGAAAGAGCCTACAGAGTGGGAGAAAATCTTTGCCAATCATACTTCAGATAGAGCACTAATCTCCAGAATCTATAAAGAACTCAAAAAACTCTACACCAAGAATGCAAATAATCCAATCGACAAATGGGCTAAGGAAATGAATAGACACTTCACAGAAGAAGATCTACAAGCAATCAACAAACATATGGAAAAATGTTCAACATCTCTAGTAATAAGAAAAATGCAAATCAAAACCAACCTAAGATTCCATCTCACCCCAATTAGAATGGCGATTATTAAGAATACAAGCAACAACAGGTGTTGGCGAGGATGTGGGGAGAAAGGTACACTCATACATTGCTGGTGGGGCTGCAAATTAATGCAGCCACTCTGGAAAGCAGTGTGGAGATTCTTAGAAAACTTGGAATGGAACCACCATTTGACCCAGCTATCCCACTCCTTGGCCTATACCCAAAGGACTTAAAATCAGCATATTACAGAGATACAGCCACATCAATGTTCATAGCTGCTCAGTTCACAATAGCCAGATTGTGGAACCAACCTAGATGTCCTTCAACTGATGAATGGATAAAGAAACTTGGTATATATATACAATGGAATATTACTCAGCCATAAAGAATGATAAAATTATGTCATTTGCAGGCAAATGGATGAATTTGGAGAATATCATGCTAAGTGAGATAAGCCAATCTCAAAAAAACAAAGGAAGAATGATATCTGTAATAAGTGGATGATGACACATAATGGGGGGTGGGAGGGGTTAGTGTTAGGGTTAGAGTTAGGTTTAGGGAGGGGGCAAGAATGGAGGATGGAAGGACTGTATAGAGGAAAAATAGGGGTGGGAGGGGTGGGGGGGAAGGGAAAAAAATAACAGAATGAATCAAACAACATTACCCTATGTAAATTTATGATTACACAAATGGTATGCCTTTATGCCATGTACAAACAGAGAAACAACATGTATCCCATTTGTTTACAATAATAAAAAATAAAATAAAATAAAAAAATAAAATATATGAGCCTGTGGTTCATGTTATTTAACTTTCCAAAACCACCTCATTTGGGCTCAGGTACAAAGTTTGGATCGTCCTAAAGCACAGCTGATGGTGTTAAAAGGGAATGACTGACAGGCACTGGAGCATCGCAGGCTGGCACCATGCCTACACAGATTTCATTTCAGAAGCCTCTCTCTAAAATAGACATAATGTTCTGCATTTAAAACAGAACAATAGCGGGGAATACAGGTATTAGTAACAAAATGAGTCACAAATGTAAAAACAATTATTTTTTTCAGGAGCAATTTTATAAACCTTCTTCAGGGATTAAGCAACATGTTCAACTGGTCACAACACTCTTGAAAAAATTTGCAAAATTAAATCAACTATGATTAATAAAGACCATTTTCTATTCCTGTTCTGATTTTCCCTCTGTTACATCACTCCTTATTTTTGTTGATCATTAAGTGCCAGCTGTCATTTTAGGAATCCAACAGAAAGAAGTAGACTTATAGGATTCATCTTTATGCTTTGACATCACTTCCACTGCTATGTTTTTGTGGTCTGTCCTGTGGTTCAGGAAAGGCTTTCAGGAAGACATCCATTTCCCTCTGGGCTGACTTTTCCCTTTTCAAGACACTGACACAAAACCACAAGTTGCATTTTGCTGTGAATGGCTATTACAGCTCTGCCAGGAGAAGCACGTGAGGAGTGCAGAAGTCACAGAAGGCAGGAGATGTGTGGGGACAGCGCTTCCAAGCACTAGAAATGTGCATTTAATTTATGAGAGGATTTAGTTTCCACTGGTATTTGAAAGAGAAATTCAATTATCACTAGAAACACACACAATTATGTGTGTGTACCTGTGAGAACATACATATGTTAATATGTACATACATAGTTATAAATAAATCATACATATCATTAATTTTTTGGAAGGAAAGTAATAAGAATCCATGTGATTATGGGGCAAATCCTCAAAGCTTTACCACCAGTATAGGAGCTAGTGTTCATTTATACAGTAGCACGTTTTACACATCCCAATCTGCAGAATCATGTCGTAGGGTGTGACGCATTTTGTCTTGATGACATTTGACACTTTCAGACAAAATCACTATCAAGTCAGCAAATCAGAGTAAAGAACCAAGAATACACAGAGGCACCTGCACATGCTAACCAATAAACAAATGTAGGATAACAATAATTTGATTACAAAATAGTGTAGCTCAACATGCATATCAGCAATTTTAAAATGTATTTGAATTGCTCTAATGTATTCCTAATCTCAAAATATTTATTTTTTTCAGAATTGCTAATCAAACCAATAATTTTAAACATGTATTTTAGAACTGAGTCAGTTAACTAATTAATGGAGATTTTTTTTCTTTTTACATTGGGTAGTATCTGTAATATTTTCAGCATTTTTCTTTTTAAATTTTTTCTTTCCTCATTTTGGATTTACAATTTTTGTTCATTTCTATACGAAACACAAATTATTAAAATATATAAAACTAAACCTTTCGGGTCTCACTATATCTGTGCTTACCTCTTAGACAAATAAATATTCGTAGGGAAGTTTTAATGGTTAGAACTCTTTGGGAGCTATCAATTGTTTCAATCATTCACTTAATATTTTAATATTCTTTGTAACTCACACATATATTTGCATTTCCATTGCACATCCACTTCCATCATTTTCAATGTTGAATTGAGCCCACACAAATATATTTTTATTATTATTCCAGTCTCAGTGCAGGAGGATTTACCCTTGCTTAAATATTCAATGCTTTAAGATGTCTACAAAATCTATCATTACTATATACTGATTGAGTAAAGACTACAACCTGTTCCTTTTGTATTCATCATGTGAAAACCATGTGGGTCATCAGGACCAACCCAAACTGCTTTGTGGAAACATTTAGCTCACTAAAGTCTTAGCTGCAACACCTCTCCTCATGACTGAAGAAAAATTCCACACCATTGATGCTCCAGTATCAGGCTTTATTTACATATGTTTATACCGAGAAAACAGCATTTCACTCTTCTGCCCACTGGTTTTTGTTGACATCCATCTTTACTGGTATCACATATTTAATGGGTCTATTAATCAGGATATTTTCAGCTGCAGGGAATAGAAGCTCCTTGGATTCCCCTGGCTTATGCTGTGCAGCCCTTGCCTTCTTCTAGCAAGACTAATTTCAAATGTGCATTTCTCATCTTTCTGTTGAGGCTCATGCTGTGTGTTCAGTTTACTTCACAAGTAAGTTCTAAATACTCTGACATAAGAGAAGCCTTCTCTTATTGAAAGTAACAAATAGTCATTAACTAATTAATGTAGGACCCTAACAGTTTCTTAAATATGCACTCAACTATGGTAAAGGCTACATTTTTATGACATCAAAATTCTGGGCAAGTTTACCATCTAAATGTGTGAGCTGCTCAGTAGCATCCAGTCTTAAACTTAACTAACCAAAAGCTTGGATAGTATATAAACACAGACCAAGTCTGTTTTTATCCTTAAGGCTGGAGACAGAAATGAGTGCAGGTAGGGACAGAAGTACTCAAGGAAACAGGCTACAAGAGCTGCACACATGGTACTTAGCATGCTATTCCCAGGGAAATTCCATCACTAGTCTTGTGGGTTGACATATTGATTAAGATTTTGTATATTTCCAAATTATAAGAGAAGAAATGTCAACATTACTTATCCTACTACTTGGGTGTTTTAGAAGTTACCTAAACAATATATCTAGATGTATTTTTCACTGATTTTAATTATGCTTAATTTTTTTTTTCATTTTTAAAATAAATATATTTAACTATTTACACATTGCCCAAATTTATAAAGATTGGGTCATAAGCTCTCTCCCTGGGCTCAGGTCAAAAAATGATCAGTCTTCAGTCTATGGAAGTGATGTATATATTCAGTGTGACTATTTTCAGAGGCCCAGTGTTTCTTAAATTTAGTGTAACAAGACAGAGGTCACACTGATCTCTGTGGTAACTTTGTCATGTTTAACCTCTTTCTGGACTCCATCAAGAATTCATAAGATATGCAAATGTGTTATTTATACAGTTCTGTTTGCTGTCTTTCCAACAACTCACTGGTGCACTTCAGCTTTGCTTCTTGCTGCATGCCCAGGAGGATGACCAAATGTGGATTTCCATCAGAGCTCACTTCTAAGTTCTAAGTCCGCGTAACAAAGGCACTTAAAGGGTTTCTTATCTCAGTAAATGTCATTGTTATCTAGTAGGTTATTCAAATTAGAAAGTTAGAAACCATTATGATGCCTCCCTCCCCATCAAGGCCATAACCAATCAACACCAAAACCTTTCAATTTTTTCTTCCCAGTGTCTCAGGAATGTTGATTTTTAAACCTATCAAGTTTCTATAATTTAATTGTAAAAGATAATTCATTTCTCTGTACCCCCTTGGTGTACTCTCAAGTACTTTCTGGTGTACTCCTTGTACTTTCTTTGCATGTGGTTTGCAAATATATATTTAGTAGTAAAATAGTTTATAAACACTGACTCCCACCACTAGGTACTAATCCTCTCTGGATACGACAGGTATGTATGAGTCTCCATTTTATCCCCAGAACAATACCAGGGGGTTCAATGACTATTAGAAAGAGAAATGAATGTGCAATCTTGAGTTTCTTTCCTTTATTACACTGATAGAATTATTAATATTATTGTAAATAAATGTTTGCCCTCTTATTTTCTTCCTTAAGGTAGCTTCATACGAGTAAAAATATTGAAAAGGTTTCAGCATTTTACTCTCCTCAAGAGTCGAAGGCTACTTCAGTACCTTACAAGCATTGAGAATATATGGCTTTAATATTTGTCAATTTAATAGAAATGATTTTTCTGTTATTTCTATAATGTTCTCCAAATTGACTTTTTTTGTGTTATCCACATTTTCAAATGTATCAAAAATTAACATAATTGTCTTTTTGAGCCATTTCTAAATTATAATGAAATATGAGTGTATCCTAATCCAATTATCTACATCTATAACAAGATGATAATTATTTGCTAAAAAATAGTTTTTAAAATACTATTTACTTTTTAATTCTATCTGTGACATTTTGGATTGACAGGTGTTTTGCATTTTCTCTAAACAAAGTTAAACTGCTTTTGTATCACATGCCATGGTAAAGATTTTGACCATTATAAAATAAACATAAACTTTTCTTGGTATCAATTCATTTTGAATTTTAGATTTTTAGATGTAATTTTTAAATCTATTGTTTATGTATTTAATTGTAAAAAATAATTTATTTGCCTTATGTAATGATAGAAGGATCCTGTGACCATCATTCTTAAATCCATGAGGAGATAATGAGCAAGAATTTATTCCCTCATATGTGACCAGGGAAGAACTGCAGCAATTAGTTTATAAAGTGAGGTAATTCCATATGCTGATACAAGCATAAAGATCTCTGATACCTTATCTAGTGACAACAAAACAAGGAATAATTCAGCAAAGCTGAGGGATGATTTACGTTTCTGGGGCCAAGGCACTGAGTGGTGTCAGAACACAACTGGAATTTACCACAGCCAAGCTCTTACTTTAAAAGTGGACATGCCACCTGTTCTGGCAATGAATTTATGAAGACAGAAATGGTGCTATAATGATAAAAATGGCCCCAAACTCCATCAATAGTATTTAGAGTAGTGACTCTCCATCGTGGAAAGTGTGTGAGGAAACATTTCAAAGGATTCTTTTGTAACTATGGGTAGAGAATCAAGTCAAAAACTTCTTTTACAGATGGATGAGAAAAGAGATTTTTGGTATGTTTTTGGATATACAGAGTGCTAAAATTCTATTCCTTCTATTAAATTTCATCAAAGTCAAAATGAATAATAAATTAAATAGCTACACATGTAACTTGGCACCTTTGTACTAATTTGACATTGCTGAAGGGAAGAATTCTTGGATATGGAAGGAGAAGCCTTCACTGGGCTCCTGTGCAATTTGTCTGAGAATTGCAGCAATCAGAGGCCACACTGGATCTTCTTATAAGTCAAACATTCTGTTTAATTTTGTCCTGCTTTGACTGTAAGGTGCTCCCTGTCCTTCTATATTTGTTATTGTACTTTTGTATTTTTGCATTTATTTCATTTTTAAATGGCACTCTTTAGATTATATTAATCAGTGTTAATTTGTTGATAGATTTGTATTTTTGATTGATACGTTTTTGCTTTTTTTTTTTGCCAAAGTCATTGATATACTTAAAAACTTTTATGTTTGCAGTAGATTCATTGAAAGATATAATTCTGTAAAGTATCATATTATTTAAATTTTTATGTCATGTTTTTGATCATTTTATTCAAATTATTTTGTTTGTTCTCTATCCTCCATTGTAGAGACATATGTTAATTTTTGGATGTTAATTATTCTTACTTTCTAATTTCATTAAACTCTAGTGAACAGCTACAGTCTTGATGAAATAATACGTAAAAAAAATCTTGAGATTTCTCTAGTGGGCTCGTGCATGGTAATTGTACAATAGATCTGTGTATATATTGTTTGCTTTTCGAATACACTGTATAGGAAGTCTGATCCTAAGCCAACGTGATGAAGATTTGGGTCTACTTTTTCTTCTATTTGGTGAAGGGTCTCTGGTCTAATTCCTAGGTCCTTGATACATTTTGAGTTCAGTTTCTGTGCAGGGTGAGAGATAGGTGTTTAATTTCATTTTGCTGCATACGGATTTCTGGTTTTCCCAGCACCATTTGTTGAACAGGCTATCTTTTCTCCATTGTATGCTTTTGGTACCTTTGTCTAGTATGAGATAACTGTATGTATGTGAGTTTGTCCCTGTATCTTCTATTCTGTACCACTGGTTTACCCATCTATTTTGGTGCCAATACCATGCTGTTTTTGCTACTATTGCTCTATAGTATAGTTTAAGATCTGGTATTGTGATACCTCCTGCATCACTCTTCCTGCTCAGGACTGAATTGGCTATTCTGGGGCTTCCTTAACAAGACTCCCAGAGTGCAAGAAATGAAAACAAGAATTAATAAATGGAATGGATTCAAACTAGAAAGCTTTTTCTCAGCAAAGGAAACAATCAATAATGTGAAAAGAGAGCCTACAGAGTGGGAGGAAAATTTTTTTCACACACACTTCAGACAGAGCACTAATCTCCAAAATTTATAAAGAATTTCAAAAACTTGACACCAAAAATACAAAGAGCCCAATCAATAAAAGGACTAAGAAACTGGACAGACTCTTCACAGAAGAAGATATACAGATGATCAACAAATATATGAAAAATTGTTCAACATCTCTAGTAGAGAAATGCAAATTAAAACCACCCTAAGATTTCATCTCACCCCTATTGGAATGATTATTTTCAACAACACAAGCAATAATGGATGTTGGCATGGATATGGGGTAAAAGGCACACTCATACATTGCTGGTAGAGTTGCAAATTGGTGCAGTCATTCTGGAAAGCAGTATGGAGTTTCCTCAGAAAACTTGAAATGGACCCACCATTTGACCCAATTATCCTACTCCTTGGTTTATACCCAAAGGACTTGAAATCAGCATACTACAGTGAAGCAGCCACATCAATGTTTACAGCACCTCAATTCACAATATCTAGATTGTGGAACCAACCTAAATGCCCTCCAATAGATGAATGGATAAAGAAACTGTGGTATATATACACAATGGAATATTATTCAGCCTTTAAGAAGAATAAAGGTAAATGGATGGAGTTGGAGAATATTATGCTAAGTGAAATAAGCCAATCCCCAAAAACCCAAGGTTGAATGTTTTTTTTCTGACAAGTGTATGATGATACCTGACAGGAGAGGGGGAGTTTGGGGGTGAGAGAAGAATGGAGGAAATTTGGATTGTGTAGAGGGAAATGTGGGGGGAGAGTAGGAGAAGGAAAGATATTGGAATGAAACAGACACCATTACCTTATGTACATGTGTGATTCACAAATGGTGTGAATCTACATCTTGTACAACCATGGAAATGAAAAGTTGTACCCCCTTTGTGTACAATGAATCAAAATGCAATCTGTAAAAATAAAATAAAAAAATAAAAAATATATTTTGTACACATACCTATAATTTAGATCTTGATGATGATATTCAGTACTTACTTAGGGTCATTTATTATTGTCTATGAAAATTTTGTTTTCTGGCAGAATATATTAAAATTTTTCTTAAAATTTTCAGGCTTTTGCCAAGTTTCCTGGTAGTTTCATTAATTATTGCCATAAATTAGAAATTCTTAATTGTTTGAATGCAAATCAATGGCACTATTTTTCTTTCAAATGATTTCAAAGTTTTTAAGAGTCTTTGTCATGTTTCTTTCCTTGGATTTTATTTTAACCAATAGTAACATTGCTGTATATCTTTCTTTAATATTATTCTGGTCTGTCTACATAAGTCTTCTTTTCTTTTCTGTGTTGGACATTGAATCCAAGGTATAACACATGCTAGGAAGCATTCTACCATTGAATTACATCCCCTACCCCAGTCATTTATTTTCAATCATATTATTTATATGAACCTGTAGGTTTTAGCTCAAACTTTAGGCAGAAGATTTTTAAAAATTTTCTTGTTATGTATTGCAATTACTATTAATGTTTAATAGAATCATACTTTTTAAAAAAAGTTATCATTTTAAAAAATAAGGATCTATTTCAATGATGTTAGATTTAAAGTTCATTTTTTATTCGTGCAATAATTTGATGCAGTATTCCTGCTCATCTAGACCTCTGGTGCTTCCACAACCAGGCACCACTCAGTCTGTAGTCCCACAATACCCTAAGTCTTGGGAATTCTCTGGATGTAGCAAGAAATGAAGAGAGTGGAAGAGGCCCATCCATTCCTTCATTTCTTGACCTGGACTGGAATCATGTCATTCCTGCCCACTTGTAGGGAAAAACCTTTGACCTGTTCAATGACCATGGATACCAGGGGAATTGGGAAACAGTCCCCACATAAAAACTGCCTCATAGTGTCACCTTCTATCTTCGTTGATACATCAGTCAGCTTTGCATTGCTACAAAGAAATGCCTGGGGCAGCTAACTTTGTAAGTGTACTTTGCCTTGTTTGGATCTTTCATAAGGCCCTGTCATTACCTTAGACAATTACGTTATCAGTGGGAAAGCTGATTATAGCATCTAAGTAGTCATTTAAAAACATGTGTATAATTTCGTATTCTTAGCTACCATGTTCACCTTGATTATACAGAGAAGTATGAACATTTAGTTAGTTCATTATACTCTAATGCAGTCATTCTTGAGCATATTTGTATGATACAATCATCTCTCTGTATTCATGAGTTTTGCATCTATGAGTTCAAGTGACCATGGATCAAAAATATTTGAGAAATATAAATTGAGGTTTATACTGAACATGACAGGCATTTTTCTTTTCATTATTTTTCAGAAATGGTGCCATGTAACAATAACTTACATAGCATTTACATGGCGTTAGGTATTACAAAGAATCTAGAGATAATTCTACGTGTATAGGAGGCTGTAAACAGATGGTCTGATGTAAAGGACTTGGTAACTGCAGATACTGATATCCAGAGATGGTCCTGGAGCCAATCCCCAATGAACACAGAAGGGAGACTGTACACACTCTTACCTTCTAAATACCTTGACCTTTCCCCTCCTTCAAATCACAAGCATTGTTCACACTTTTAATTTATAAAAATAAAAGCTCTATTACCTATGAAAAGAATTTCTGGATATTAAAAGACTATTACAAAATATGTTGGGCTGGGGGTGTGGCTCAGTGGTGGAGCACTTGCCTGGCACGTGGGAGGCCCTGGGTTCGAGCCCCAGCACTGCATGTAAATAATAAAAAAAATAAATAAATGTTTGTTATTTTAACAAGAGTAGCTGAAACAGGGCAAATATTACTTCTCCATGGTCCTCTTTGTCCTGGGTGGGCTGTGGCTGCTGAGGGACATGGTGATGATAAAGATGGCCAAGAGGAGTGGAAAAATCAGAATGCCATGCTCAGTGCAGACTATTCCAATCAGTTTCATCATGGGGAAAATGAAGATGTGGGAAGTGAACGAAAATGGAGGAATCTAGCTCTCTGCACCCTTGTACCTGACAAATGAGACTGAGTCAAAAGTCACTCTGATGTCCTCAGGGAAACCATCATTTACTCTTGCCTTAGCAATCATCTATCTCATGATTTATACCTGATGATTTACTTGTCTCCACTCAATTGCATGACACTTGTGACTTCTTTATTTTTCATCATGCCCATTATTATTCATTTAAAAAATGCCCATTGCCTAACACATACAAATCATGACTGCTTAGTTGAAAGCAACCAGAAACACATTCTAATAAGAAAAATTGTAACTATGGACATTGACCAGGCTTATGGAATCTGAAGAAGGGTGCAGCAATTGAGGTTCAGGGAAACTAGAAATTGGAGGAACAACCACCTCTGGGAGGGAGATATGCTAGATCTATGCTACATCACTTTCTGTCCTGGAAGCCATCTATCATGACCAAAAGAAAAGAAAGTACCACCATCAGTCTTTGGAGACCTTGGAAGCTAGAGAGTTGTTCTAATTTGTGTCTATTACAAACATTCAATAAAATCTCTTAATAGGCAAGTAAATAAAAAAGCACTCTGATAGAAATATTTTCCACAAGCTCATATTCAAAAACTTTTCTGTACTCCAGAGGGTGAAAATAAAATTTATAAAGTTAACACTGAAATGATTTAATGATACTAAAATAATTTTTACACTCACACCAAAATACATCTACCAAGACTGACTTAAAAGTAGAGGGAAAATATTTCCATTACAAAAAGGAAGCATTTTCTACAACTTGGAAATTTCATTTGAATTAAAAATATTTCACAACCGACTACTATTTTTATTTAAATATCGGGATGCATTGCTAAATTATTATGACCAACACTTTTCATTATTATGATAAATGCTTCTCATTATTATAATAAAGACTATTTGAAAATGAATTAGTTCACACTTTGTCCAGTACAATGGCCCATGGTGTATTCTTAGTCTAAGTAGCAGTTTATTACTCCTCATTTAAATAGTTCTTCAAAACCTGATAGGACATAATGGTATAACCCATGTTAGTATGATGTATACATTGGTTATAATATCTTTTAAAAATCAGATTAACGCTATTCTTAACTGGTGTACATGATGTTAAAATTTGAAATTTTTAAAATATTTGTGATCTAATAGAAAAATCTTAAAAGTTTAAATATTTATTTAAAACATTATTAAAATTTACATTGAAATGGAAGATGCAAATTTTGATGAGTTTTAATTTGAAGAGCTAATTAAAACTTACATCTACATAGTTTATTAATACAAATGCTGTGTTCCATTACATAAAAGACACAATAACAAATATCCCAAGGTAAAGGAATCATAGAGCAAACTATTTTTAATGAGTATAAAAGTAAAATTTATCAACAATTTCGAAGAGTGAGATTTTACCTTGTTTGAGCACCATCAATTTAGCCTGCCATTTGCACACATATGCTATAAGAGGATAGGATTTCTGAGTCAGAGAAAACACTTAGCTTATTACAGCAATAATAGTAGAGCCATAATTTTTTTTCCATTTCAGAGCCCCATATTCCCATGGGGTTATGTAAAGAGGCCCAAGTGACTCATCTCCCAGGAACAGTGCACAGGTTGTGTGAACACAGAAGATCCTTAACTTAAGGATCTCCAACCTTTTATCATGGACAATAGACATGCAAAGCCTTTGCTCCAGGGAAAATACCATCTTTACCTTCCCAGCCTGTTCACCATAGAAACCCTGCTGAAAACATAACCTGGAGCCAAGGCAGCCTTGCTCATAAGACATGCAGATTGAGAGATCCACAGAGAACCTTACCCTACTGCTTACTTACTGAAAACCTTCCTCAGGTTCTCTTTAGGTGTCCTGTCTAATGTACCCAGGTTGACCTGAGAGCAGAAAATCCATATATCATTTTAACTTCTTGGTTCCTCTTCTGTCAAACATGATGCAAAACTGCTCAATATCCAACCAGCTGACTGAACATCAAATAACCATTTGTAAAAACACTATGCTCTGCAGACCACTGAGAATCTAGTGGACCCTACAAAGGAGGAGTATAATAGGAAAAAATTTAGTATACCACCAGTTAGATCATTTCTCATGGCTTATACCTTAATTGACCTATTGGCAAAATCTAAAGTGTGCTTTCCTTTTCATATTATCCCAACTAAGGTTTTAATTATTTGTTCTATTCTTAAATTGATTTCTGCATTAATACCCAAAATTCCCTTCCTCCCAATTTACACAACCATTTTCCCTATGGACTTGAATAACCTTAGTTTAAACTTTCCTTCCACCATTGGACATGATTACTCTGTACTATAAAGCTCCATCTATAATGCTATCCAACTAAAAACCAACTCATATGCATATTAAGTTATTTAGCCTTAAAAATGAATTTGAAAATGTTACATTTGGAAATTAATGTGGCTCATGTTCAGGGTTTTTTATTCTCCTCTAGTTTTATAATATATATTTTAAAGAGGTTTTAGAGCTTACTAGTTTGTTCAATATGATATCCATTAGTCACATGTCTATTGAGAATTATTATTATTATAATCATTATTATTATTTTGTGCTCAGGATTGAAGCCATGAAAGCACATCTCCAGGCCTTTTATTTATTCATTTATTTATTATTTATTTTTTATTTATTAATTATTTTTATTTTGACACAGGATCTAAGTTGCTTAAGGCTGCACTAAGTTGCTAAAGCTGGTTTTGAATGTATGATGCTCCTGCCTCAGCTTTGTTAGCCTCTGGGATTATGTGTGCCAACATCCCCAGGTCTATTGAGAATTTGAGATGTGACTCATAATTAAACAACTGAATTTATACTTTAAATTCATTCTAACTAATAAAAATTTAAATTAAGAAACAAAGGTTCAATTCAAGTATTTGAAAACTACCTGAAAAGCAGTTGGCATAACTAGGGTATACAAATTTATTTTTCCAATAGTAAATGTAATAAAAATCTAAATGCAGATCAAATATTTCCATTGAAAGATTAGTATCTGAAATAAATCATACTTAAATTAGTGAAATGCAAAGAAGATTTTAAGTTTTTTAAAAAATATTTCACAGATGGCTCACAATATCTCAGACAGAGCTAGAAATTTTTGGTTATATGTTTGTCTTCAAATAGTCATTTCCATATTTCCTGAGAAGATCTTTGTGTGACTGCATTCAATTACCAGAAATCTGGTGACATATGATAAAAACTTTTATTGAAGGAATCCTAAATATCTTTCAGTTTTACTGAACATCTCTTTATGTACCTTGGCAATCATTTTACTGATACATAACTCAAATCATAAGTGATTTAAGCTAATCCAATTTGACTAATCTGTGTTTTATGTGATCAGGATTCTTGTTTAGCCTCACTTGCTTCTTCTTTCTTAATGATATTAAAATCTGTTTCTACATATTAAAATCAAAACTATTCCCATGTAAAAACCAGTGACATTACAGACATGCAGGAGAGTGCTACATACATTCATAGCATTTCTGTGACAGATTTAGCTTAATCCAGTGACTTCATTCTTAAATAGCGAAACCAGAGAATTTGGAAATGTTGTTTTCCCTCTAAGGAAAACTCTGGATAGTGTATCAAATTGATTGAGACCTATGCCAACACAAATGCAGCAGTTTAGAAATGGAAACGTGTGCAATGTAGACATTCTAAGCTGTCTCCCATAATATGGTGTAGATTAAGCCCATTCAGCAGAGTTGAGGTAAGCTAAGGGACAGAAGATTCCAGAATTCTTTGTTCCTTTCTCTTCATCCGGGCATCTGCTTCCTTTCTCACTGCAATGCCAAGAGACACATCTGAAGAAAATGTAGAATCCCAGAACTGTAGATCAAGCAGTGAGATGTCTCTGATTACCCTGATGTGTGTTGTACAAATATATGAAGACAGAAGCATTCACAAAAGGAAAAACAAACAGGTGGCCAGAGCCTGTCCATCAATGTGTGTTTGCCTTCCCCTTCTGTACTTGGCTGCTCTAAGTTTTGAAGGCGATTGTAAACTACTTTTCTGCTGCTATTACTGCTTATCTCCCAGTTAGTTTTAACATTTTCTTGTCTCCACTTTCTATCCTGGCTGTTTTATTTATTTATTTGCATCTCAAATGATATGATTTGTACATTTTTTAAATAATAAGATGGACTAATTTGAAATTAATTTATTCTTGCACATCTTGCATAGGCATTAAACTCATTCACCATATTCATGTGCAGGAATCTGATCATTACTCAGTGGTGGGGGAAAGAAGAAAAATAAATGTTTTTATGTGATCCAATTAGTTTAAGTTGTCATAATAGGAAGCAGACTTCTGATAGCCTTTAGATATTAGTCTTCTGGGGGAATGTCAAGCTTCAAAATCTTAGATATTTTCTTTAATGAATTGTGAATATTTGGTGGCTTAGAAAGTATTTTCTTTTTTCTGATTAATATTCTAGATATTGAATCTTCTCAATAGAGGTTTAAATATAATTATGAAATAAACAACGAGTTGTAGTTCAATGTCATTACTTCTCTGAAATCTTTTGAATATTACCAAATTATTAAGATATCATTTCCCTTCATTTGGTTGAAGGTTCATGGAAGTCACCAGTTAAAGTTGTGGTTGAATATTGATTCTGCAAGCAGAATTACAACTTGAATACATTCTATTTAAATTTGATAATTAAAATATAGACAACCAAACTTCACAAGGCTGTAATTGTACTTCTATATAAAGATACTAACAAATTGAAAGGGAAAAATATGTTGATCATACCTCCTCTCACTTAGATAGAATATGCTTCTGTGGGTGCGTGCAATTTAATTGAGTAAAGCAAGTTATTAAAAGTCCTAGGATAGTTTTTTTCTTTTTCTTTTATCTTTTTTGAAGCACAGCAACATGCTATCTTGATAAAAACTGTTCAAATAAAAAGTAAAAATATTTTTGGCAGAGGTTTGATAACATACAAATGGACAAAGGCAAGAAGGTATGGGAGATGAAGCTTCTACCCACACTAGATTCTCCAGTGCTTCTACCACACTAGATTCTCTACCTTACTTTTCTATATACACAAATGATAAGTAAACTATTCAGTGTTTCTTGGAAATTATTACATTAAGGATGCAATATTCAAAAAAGCACTTGACATTTTAAAATATAATTAAATTCACAACGACACTCTGTAACAACCTAAACACTTGACATTTCAGGAGACAATTTATCACTGAGCCTTTACAGCAAGATAATCTTCAACTTGCCTTCCTACATAGCTGGTGAGAAAATAGATATCTGCTATTACTAGAAAATGGTCCATATTTCCCAGCTAGCAATGATGCCAAAACTAATTTAAAACTTCAAAAAACAATGACAACAAAAAGAAAGTTTTATATCTGTGATTCATTTTACTTTGATGGTCAAAGATGACAAGGCAATAATATGTATTTGAAACCATTTAGTGGTCTGAAATGTGCTGGATAGTGGGATGGAGAAGCTCACTTTTAATGGCAAAGACAGACGTGAATGGAGGAGGCTTTTTGCCTAGCATGTAGGTCCAACTGAGACTGGGGACTCAGAATTGCAGAGAAAGGGCGAGTAGAAGTGAAATTTGCAAGATGGACTAATACAAATTGTCCAAGAATCTACAATGTATAGAAGGTCATCTGGATTGTGTGTGTCACCTACACATAAAAGATCACAGTGTTTTCAAAGAAATGAAAGCAATTCCATTTTAAGTGAAACTTTTGTGCACTGTGCTTATTGGCAAAAAATATTATCTCAAAGGCAGAAGGAAGATCACAATATACTCAAAAAACTCTGCATATTTTTACAAATAATATTGTTGCTACCTATTGCAGTATATATATATATATATATATATATATATATATATTTCTTTTATTTATTTATTTATTTTTGGCATCAGAGATTGAACCCAGAGGCATTTAACCACTGAGATACATACCCAATTCTTTTTTTTTTTTTTTTAATTTTGAGATAGAGTCCCACTAAGTTGTTTAGGGGTTCATTGAAACTAGTTTTAAACTTGAAATCCTCCTGCCTCAGTCTCCTGAACCACTGGGATTGCAGGCATGCACCACCGTGCCCAACCCTGTTGCAATACTTTTAAAATTACAGAGGGATAAGGATACTTTTATTGTACGACTTTGTTGTTTGGGAAAATATTACGTCCTTTATATTTATCTAAAGCAGTGTTCCATGAGACCCACTATGACATTACTTTTTAAGTATCAACACTATTATTTCACAGCTTGTTTGGGAAAATAAGGGGAAAGCTGTTAAATAATCACACACTTTTGCTTTTATACAGTTTTTGATAATTAGATATTGGATTAATTTCACATGGGAGTTGAAGTTTATCATTTGTTCAACTGAAATTGTTTTTCAAATGAATGTCTGGCCTCTTGGCAAATGAAGATGAGTGGAGACCATGTCATGCAGTGCCCAGGTACAGAATGACAACTGTCTCTACTTCATAAAATTCACCTGTATGTAAGTTCAAATATTTTCATAAACTGTATCTATGATTTTGAAGTAACTAATTCCATTGAATAAATATATAATACATTCCAGAACATAAACTCTCAAATGTCCCTTTGTTCTACCTGTAAACTTGTGAAGCTTTGGGAAACAGATTTATCAGAAAATATCTTATAAATGTAAAATAATGGATCAATAACCTTACTTGGTGGGTACATGAAAGTTTAAACAATCTGAAATGTGAATTGAAGTATAGAAGCAAGTTGAGTAACTAGCTCCTTTCCAAAAAAAGATGCCAAATATGAAATAAACATAGCTTGATCTTGCTGCCTTTCTACCTAAAAACATACCCATACTCATGGAGTATGGCGTTTGGGGACAACTTCATGAAAGTAAAGGACCCCAGTGCTGTAATCCTGGGTTACCACAGTATCATCTGCATCCCATCTGTCACTTCTCTGAAGTACAATTGTACAGAAATTCATAATGTTTACACATTTTTATTTTATTTTGACCAAATAGTTATGCCCATTAAATCTCAAAATAATATACTAATGCTTGATTCATATGAATTTAAATTTTGCTTTTCCTATACTTTTCTTATAATTAACAAAAGTATTGGTTCCGGATGATTTTGAAACAAAACAAGAGGTCTTTTATTACATTAAATGAAGATATACAGGTTCAGAACAAACAAATGAAAGTTTATTTGAAACTTTCCTTCATATTGGGATGAAAGTCTGAATTAGATAATTTGATAGTCCTAACCTCAAAAAGAGAAGAGCAGTATCTCCCTGGTCCTGAGAAGATTCTTCCCAAATAACTACAGCCAGCCCTCATCATGCAGCTACTCATAGCTCAATGACAAATTTAAGCATGTTAGGTACAAAAAGCAAATTTCTGAGAACCATAGAAATATGATACATAAAGCAATTATAAATAAACACATGATAGAAAAGAATGCCATTTGGAAAAGCACATCTCAGCTGCATTGCTCAGACCACATGCTTTTGGACAGAGATAGCAAGCACATTTGCCTTCACCATGGACTTCCTTTCTCGCTCAGTCATTCTTACTGTCCTCAGGTCTGTCCTCTGAAAGCACTCCTTTTATTATTCACTGCCTTCCTTGGATATATATAGAAGAAGCATGTAGACCAGATGATAACTTATATGGGCAGACAGCAATTTTCTAGCCTTACATGATAGAGAAGAAATTCCTTTACAACCTTCTCTGGCTGCTGGTTGAATCAGAGTGCCAGTCAGCAAAGTCGGGGACCTCCATTCATGCATGAGCCATGATGTAAGCCCCAAGTGCCTGTCATATGCTGCTTAGCTGCACAGTCTATACTTTTGGTTCATCTGCTTTCATTTGGCCCCAACTGTGAAATAGAGATACTTAAGGTGACTGGATTAACATTTAGGTTGACATTTTTGTTCTGAGTGCAATAATTTTGGCCTCAGTCAAGCAAGAAGTACTCAGAAAAATTATGAGATTGGGCTTCCCTCAGTTTTCTGCCTTTCTACATTGAAATCTAATGTCTGCCTGTGACTCTCACCACTTTCTCTGTACTTTGGGCAGGAGATTAATCATATTTTCCCAAATTTGGTGGGCATGTTGTTATGATTTTTAAACTTATTGGCTGTTGACTAAGAGCAGAAAATGTTTCCAGAAATCTGAGGGTGTTTTCTTTCTTCTTATTTTTATTTATTTATTCCCAATAAGCCTATTTAAACCAATGTTCATTTCCTTGTGGGAATTTACTTAAGCCTGGAAATGGTACCCAACACAGTTCAAGGTTGTAAAATTTTCCTATCTGGTTCCATAAAGTTACAGTCATAAAGGCTCACCATGTGCACCCTAAGGCATTAAGTATGTCTACCTCTTATGCAACAAGATTAAATAATCACTTTTCTTAGTTTTTAGAGATAGCTGGCTTTATTTTCAAGCAGGGTCTCCATCCTTACAGGCAATGGATATGGGAGAGGGCACTTTAAAAAAAATTAAAGCTCCCGAAGAATCCTGAACAGAGCAGCTTTAACCTCCTCCTGGACTAGTCAGCCTCCTTGAGTCACAGACACAATCCCAGCCCCTAGGAGGGGTGGAGAAGATCTACTTAATAAGGAGAACCTCCATCCTTAGAATGGCTTGGTGGTGGTCAGGGAACTCCCCAACAGGATGTGCTTTGAAAAATCAGCAGACTTCTGAAACAGATGTGGAACCCCAACTCAAGAGGTAATAATTAGACACATTACAGCTGAATGTATTATAGCTACTAAACTTGTTTCAAAATTATTCAATTCACCACCTATCATTGTTGTTTTAGTATAGTAAGTTGATGTATTTGTGAGAATAATATTGATTAATGCATGAGAAAAATGAATGTCAAGATTAACCTCATTTTTTCTGTAGGAGCTTTTACATAAAAAAACACAGCTAGAAAAACTTGCATAGAATGAACCCAGGGTAATGATTGGACCCAAAAAAATCCTATACCATCGCACTTTCTGTCCCATTTCCAAAGTGAAAATCCCTTGTCATTAAAGTTGTTAGTACATTAGCTAGAAAAACTATGAATAATGTTCATATTGTCTGAAAGGAGAGAAACATTTCCCACTCAATTCCCATTTAAGTTATCATGTGATTACAAAGAAGTCCATACAAACTCATAGGGCAAAACTTAATAGTAATAACTACATTACAATCCTAAACTCCAAGCATGAGAAGACTGGAGCAAAGGGAATTAAAATGTGGGAGCCGTGATTTGCCCTGTGCTGGGTTTTCAGAAGGGTTCTGGTTTGACTGAAATAAATGAAAAGTCTCCTGTTTTTCCATAAGGCCTTTGGTTGGCTCCAGTAAGAGATTTGAAATGTTCCCTAGGAATATAAACTGGTGGAACTCAAGACTAGCTTTTTACCCTGCATTCACAGAAGATTTAAATGATTAAATTACTAAATCTGGCAACAGTTTTTTTCCTGGCAAGCATCAGAACTTTTAAAAATATTTGAAAATAGCAAATCCTTGATTAAATGTCTAGGGTATTCACCCCCCTAAAATTTTAAACCTATGCATTTTATAATATGGCATTAATTCATCATTTCTGATTTATTTAATCTTATCTCATCACAAGGTTATAACAACAATGCTATTTTTTAGTCCAAACTGCTGTTGAGTTTTTCAGTTAAACATTTACAAATATCCAAAAACAATATTTTAACGAGGTGTAAAAATAACTTGAAATCTACACTAGTCTAAGCTTGTTGGAAACATGGATTCCGTGAGTCTCACAGTGGCTCCATATCATACATTCCCTTCCAACTATGGGGTATAATCCTGCCAATAAACACTGGGGATCATTCTCAGAGTCTTACATTTACAAATTGTATAATGTCTGTTCACACTACAATGTCATTAGTATAATATTTGACTGTCTTAAATTGTAAATCTTTACCCACATTTTCTCTACAGATAAATTACTGTCTGGAATGTTAGGCTCTTTGTGACGTATACAAAATATCTTAGTTATTTGTGGAAAACTTAGTAAAATAATTCACTCAAAGATACACAACTACTCTGGAAAAATGCCATGCCATGGTCACTGTTAAGCAGCATATAAATCCTGGCAGACATTGGAAGTTTTTCTAATCTTTGAAAAATTTCTCAATTTAATGCCAAATATCACTGATTCCTTTCCTGTCTTCCTGGTACAAGATGAGGAACTAGAGCAGATATGATTGTTATCTAAATGTATATTAAAGAGAAACTTTGAGCAGATTTCATGAGGTCCCCACAATTACATGCAGACCGAAATGCCTTGGTAGGATCCCCACAGATATTAGAAGGATCATTGCAAGCAGTGAGAAGGTTTCCTAACCCATCTGTGCACCATCCATGCCTTCATTCATCAACACTGGGCAATTGACAAACACTACAGATCACCCAGCGTGTGTTTAACAGTATGCTTCACAACAAATATACCAGCCACATACTGGTGGAGAGACACACTATCATGTTCTGGAACAACCTGTGGTAGAATTTATGATGAATTACATAAAGTTCAAGGAAGCAAATAATTGGAACTTAATGTGTCAAAAATTTTCTTTAAAATTGTGATATGTTTTCCCAAACTTTGGATACCTGAGTAAGTTTCCAAGAAGCATGTGTAGGAACCCTTTCCTCTAAGGGCTTAGCACTGGTAGACATTTTGAAGGTGAAACAGGCTAAAAGCCCAGGCACATGAGGACCTGGGGAAGATTCACTGATGTCCAAATCAAAAGCATGAATTGCCTCGCTCTGCCTTGTGACTTTATTCCAGCTACTGCAATGAATACAATGTTCATTAAAAAGGAACTCTTCACAGAATGCAGACAAAATGGGATTCTCTACAAATCAGGAGTAAATGAGGAAGGGTGGAAGTATGTACCTTCTCATGCAGAGCAGGGTGAGCCTCTAAGGTTAGCCTAACAAGCCAGAGAGTAAATAGGACTCTGATCATCGCCTGTCTTCCCAGAGCAACAGGTTCTGATAATCAGCAGAATCACTCAGGAAGTTGACCTAAATTGCTAAAACTTCAGCAGAAAAATACAGGACACCTTGTAGATGTTGCCAAATTCTAGTCCTGGAAGATGAAAATGATCATTAAAAACAAACAAAACAAAATATCTGCAGCATTGAAAATATACAATTCAACTTCATCATTTAATAAGTCTTGATGTTATGCACATTTAAATATCACTCCACAATACTCTGCGATATAAATTGTGCAAAACATCGTGCTGTTCATTAATTTTATGTTTGTTAAAAGTATTTTGAAGTAATGCACAACTTCTCTCATGAAAGCAAAAACATGAAGGTGTTTTGAACAATGCATGGACTCTGCAGTGAAACATAATACATGTACAGTATGGTGTAAAAAAATGACACATTTCCTTTAATATTCCAATAAGTACTAGTTAATAGTCTAATAATTCAATAAATAAATCTTAACTGACAAACATCTGCATGCATTAATGAAAAAATTCTGGAATAAAAACTTTGGAATTTATTTGTCTACATATGTAAATATGTTACATAATGATATAATATATACATAGTTAACATAAATATATATTTATTGTTATATTAGACTTATAAAAGTAGGGATTAAAAGTTAAATGTTAAATACGCATTTTAAAATTTAAACATAGTCTTCATCTTCTATTCTACCCACCTCTGAAAGACTAATGGCCTACTTTTACAGGGCTCATCTGGTCATCTGATTTGTATGCTTGCATTTACAGATGGATAGAAATAAAGTACATAGAGACAGAGACAGGAACAGGTACGGGTGTTTGTGTGTGTGTGTGTGTGTGTGTGTGTGTGTGTGTGTGTGTGAATACAAGCAAACCTGTGATTTGTATAGGAGGATATTTTGTTTGATGGATGCCCTGAAGAATTAACTCCTTGGCTATTCTGTTCTGGTACTTTCTGAGTTCTTCCACACCCCTCACTCATTCCAGACTCCCTCCAATTCTCTCTCTCAGTTCCTCTGAACTCCTAGATTCTTTATTGAGATATGTTATTATATTTAATCTTTGAGAATTAAATCCTGCTTGCCCTGGGGGCATTCAATGTTTTTAAGCTGATTTTTCTTCTTTACATGTTGATTTTACAGTTTAATTTCCCAGGTCAATTTTATTTCCCTCTTCTGCTGGTGCTTGGAGGACTCCTCAGGTCTAACTCTGGTGCCAATTACAGCATGGAGGCATGCAAATGCATTGTGTCTGAGGACTGGTGAGTGGCCTCCTGGAATTAAAAGTCATAAGTATCGGTAGGGGGTAAAAAAGACCGGACTTTAGTGGTAAGTCAAGGGCATGAACAGCAGTCTAAGATCTGTCTAAGAGTAACTCGTGAATATTTGGCACTTGTGAATATTCGACATAGCCATGGCAGGTTCTGCAGTCCTAAACACTGTAAGGACACTCTTTCCTAAGTTCCAGTCCAACAAAAACAAGGTTACCCTGCTGCTGCATTTAGAAATAACTGTACATAGTTGATTGCCATGATATTCTTGTGGAGATAAGCTAAAAGTCACTGCCTCTATTATATTGTCACAGCATTTGTCAGAGCTTTAATATTTTATGTGTGTTCTTTCTCTGTGCTTAGTGTGATAGGAACTTTTGACATTTCTCAATGACATATAATGAAGACTATGTTTGGTGAGATAAAAAGAGCTTGACCAGGTAAATAAGAAGCCTGCATGCTGATTTTCAACATGTGGCTGACACTGTGGACCCAATAAATAGTTCCTAAATTTGTTTTAAATAAGTATATAAAATTAATGAATTGGAAATTAAAAAAATGCTGAGAATCTAATATTTCCTCAAAATTTTCATTAATATTTTCATGGAACCTAATAACATGGGTATCAGTTAATTTTAAAGAAGTCATAATCTGGGAAGAAAATATAATGCATTGTAATCTGTCTATAAAGAACAGGTATTCAGAAGAATCCTGAACTATAACACTGAAGTATGTACGTGTAAAGATGAATTTGCTTGGCTGGGTGTGGTGGCGCACACCTGTGATCCCAGAGGCTTGGGAGGCTGAGGCAGGAGGACCACAATTTCAATGCCAGCACCAACAATTTATCAAGACACTGTCTCAAAAAATAAAATGTGAAAAAAGGGATGGGGATGTGGGTCAGTGGTTAAGTGCCCCTGGGTTCAATTCCTCATACAACAAACAAACAAATAAATAAGAAGCTGCTTTAGGAGGCTGGAGTTGACTCAGTACACCTATTAGGTAGGTGAGTCAGCCAGGAACAAGTGGAGGACAAGGAAGAGCACTAATGGGCAGGAAAGACACCAGATATGTGCATTAAGAAAATCCTTGAGTCACAAAACTGTGACCACCGGAGCCTTACTGAACGGTTAAACATCTGGAGAATGGGACAAAATGCCCCTTCTTCCCAACCCGTAACAGATTATAGTCCCTGAAAGGAGCTACTACTTGAAATCATGGGGGGGGCTTATGGAAACAGACAAGCTTCAGGAAAATGGGGTCTGGGATGCCACAACCTCCCAGCCTTAGTTAGTTTTAAGTCCTTAAGGAAACTAGTAGTTCTGACC
The DNA here is from genome assembly GCF_902686445.1 of Sciurus carolinensis. NCBI lineage: Eukaryota > Metazoa > Chordata > Mammalia > Rodentia > Sciuridae > Sciurus > Sciurus carolinensis. The sequence goes on from NC_062217.1 coordinate 103,069,060, forward strand.
ACGTCTCCCTTATCTCTTGCAACTGGGTCTCCAGGACCCACCCTCACCACAGAAACCATGTCACAGCCACTCCTGTGACTCAGTCATCACATGCCTATATAGGAAATCACTGAAGGCTATACCAAGGGGTATTCATTGCCTAAAGGGGAGCAAGACAAGAGAACAGGACAACAGAACTCAAACCCTTAAAAACCCCAGTCCTGGAACAGCCATGCTGTTCTTTGGAGACAGTCCAGGTCACTTTCTCTTATTCTCACTTTTCCTAATAAATCCCTGCCTGCTTTGATGTGCAACATGTATGGAATCCTTCCTGAGAGACTGCTAGAGCCAGAGAATAAGGACCCTCATGGCCTCTTGGGCTCTGGGGTTGGGTTCCCTCTGAACATACCCATTGCCATTTCTATTGGATGGAAGAACAATGGAACAATTCAATTGTTAAATATAATGTTTCATATTTGTAAATTGATATAAGCAAACTGCCAAGAAACTGAAAAAAAAGAAAAAAGAAAAATATCTATAGTAGCTATTGCTAAATTTTACAAGAAAAAAGTGCCTGATAGATGAATATAGAACACAAAAATCTATTGCTTTGAAAAATAAAGGACTTGGCATCGCAGCATGTATTATGTGCCATTAGTGTTCAACACTCACACCTGTGGAAGGTCTGAAGGAAAAACCCAGAGAAACATAAATAAGGGTGATATAAAGGAAGGAAAATAAAGATATTGCTCCTTGTGTGATAACAGTCAGCAAAACACTTCAGTGAGTATGTGATTGTGAGGTATGTATTTATTCTTCCTCAACGACTTTTACAGTAATGCTTTACATTTATATAGGAGAAGGTGATTTCAATAACTGTCAGTACCAGAGACCCAGTCTGGGACCTTAAAAACTGAACTGTTCCTGCTGCTTCTCAATGGGGATTAGTAATAAAGCTTCTTGGGAATTACCTCATTAACAATTTAGTTCAAGATGTGCAAGGAAGTACAGAATTCAGCTCATTCTCCAGTGACAATATTGACTCTGTAGTTTTAGCAGCAGCAAAAGAAGTTATTCTTATGTAGCACAAACAGATAAATGACTTTAAAAAATGCCAATAACAGATAAGTTAAGAAGTGTCAATTTCATATACTTTCTCTTCTTCCTAAAGTTGCACTTAGAGTCCATCCGATGCATTGTATTTATCAGAGATATAAAGAAAAATGTAGTTCATCCAGGTATAATATTTCAGAGAAAGATGAGTAAGAAGTTTTGGAATCTATTCCATATGAGGAAATGATACATAATAAAAAGTCTATTTATTTGCAAATGACTTAGTAATGTCAAGTATGTCATGAAAAAAATAATAACATGAAAGAAATGATAATTAGCTTCATCTAATTAACTGATTTTCTATTAACATATCAGAACTTCACATAATACTCCACAAATGTATGCAATTCAGATTTACCCATCAAAAACAATAACATGATTTTATTGGTACATTAATATAGTAATAATTTCCTTTATTTAAAAGTAAACTTTAGATGTTGGTGAAGATGTGGAGAAAAGATACACTCCTGCAACCAAAATGGGAAGCAGTACAAAGATTCCCAGAAAATATGGAACGGTACCACCATTTGACCCAGCTAGACCACTCCTCGCTTTAGATCCAAAGGACTTAAAATCAACACACTAGAGTTACACAGTCACATCAATGGGTACAGCAGCTCACCTCACGAGAGCTGAACTATAGAACCAACTGAGGTGCCCTTCAACAGACGAATGGATAAAGAAAATGTGACATATGTACACCATGCAATATTATTCAGCCTTAAAGAAGAATCAAATTATGACACTTGCAGGTAAATGGACTGAGCTGAAAAATATCATGCTCAGAAAATAAGCCATGCCAAAGAACCAAAGGTTCAATATTTTCTTTGATATGTGGATGCTAATTCACAATAAAGGAGAGGGGGTCTGGGGAAGAATAGAGGTCCTCTGTATTAGACACAGGGGAGTGAAGGAGGGGAGAAGAAATGGGGATAGGAAGGAGAGAAAAATGCATCAGACATTATGACCCTATGCACATACATGATTACATGGCTGGTGTAATTCTACATTACCTATATCCAGAAGAATGAGAAGTTATACTCTATTTATGTATGATGTGTCAAAGTACATTCAACTGTCCTACATAACTAATTAGAATAAATAACAAAAATGAATGAACATTAGAAATACCATGTAAAAATGGTACAGAACAGAAGACACAAAGACAGATCCACACCATTACAGTCATCTGATTTTTCACAAAGCTGCCAAAATACACATTGGAGTAAAGAAAGCCTTCTAAAAAAATGGTGCTTAGAAAACTGGTTATTCACATGCACAAGAATGAAACTACAACCTTATCTCTGACCCTGCATAAAGAGTAACTCAAAATGTATCAAAGATCTAGGAATTAGACCCACAATGAAGCAACTTCTAAAAAACAACATGAAGTCAACACCCTAGCCTATAAGCCCAGGCAACCATTTTCTCCATAAGACACCTAAAGCTTAGAAAATAATGTGAAGATTTAATACATGGAGTGGTATCCAATAAAAAACTATCTGCTAAATAGAGGGAATGATTAAGGATGTGAAGCAAGAACCTAGAGAATGGGAGAAAATCTTTGCTAGTTACTCTTATGACAAGTAGGTTAATATCTACAATACAAAGAGAACTGAAAAATCAAAATCAAATAATGGAATTAATAAGTGACCAAATGAATTAAACAGAAGCTTATCAGGAGAAGTACAAATGACCAACAAATATGTGAAGAGATGTTCATCTCATTGGCCACTGGGGAAATGCAAATCAATACTACACTCAGATTTCATCTCACATCAGTCAGAATGGAATTCATCAAGAATACCAACAATAACAAATGCTACAGAGCATGTGGATCAAAGGAACATATTGACACTCTCGGTGAGATTGCACATTAGCATGACCATTATGGAAAGCAGTATGGAGGTTCCTTAAGAGACTAGTCATGGAACCACCATAGGATCCCACTATATCACTCATTAGTATTGATCTGAAAGTACAGTCATTATACCATGCAGTTATATGCATACCTATGTTCACTGCAGCTCAATTCACAGTAGGCAAACAGGGAACCAGCCTAGGTGTCCATAAACTAATGAATGGCTAAAGAAAATGTGGTGTACATACACAATGGAGTTTCATTCAGACTTGAAGAAAAATGAAAGTATGTTATTTGCAAGAAAACTGATAGAACATGAGACAAATATGTTAAGGGAAACCAGCCAAACTCAGAAGGTCGAGGGCGTCATGTTTTCTCTCAAATGTGGAAGCAGACAGGAAAATGAAAACCAAAGGCAGGGGTGGAGGGGGTGGGGGTGTTCATGCAGGGATATAGGGAATTTCAATGGGAGACCAACAGAGTAGAGAAAAGGGACCAGGGGATGGAGGAGGGGAGGGGAAAAGGAAATCCTGGAAAATGATAATGCCAAAGTTGTATTGGCACACTGTATCATGCACTGATATGTAACAACCAATCCCAGCATTATGGACAACTATACTACACAAATATCCAATGTGGAAAAATTTTAAAGCTATGCATATATATACATATATTACTGAAACAAATATTGAAGTTCCATTGGATAAACAAGGTCAGAGTTAATGCAGTTACTCTGACAAATAAATATCAAAAGTCTATGAAACAGCCACCTGAATAACATGGCAAAGATGAAACTGACCCAGGATTATGATTTGGAACATAAAGTCTGGAATCATATGGCAACATATAATGGCATTTCAATGGAATTTTTTAGCAAGCTGAGATCATTTCACTCCTCAACTCTTAACAATTATGACAACTTCTTACAGAAAAAGTTCTCACAATTCTGTGCAAACATTTCCACAAAAGGAAAGAGGTATGAAAACTTCCCATAAAGTCACAATTACCATGCTGATCAAAAGATTTGCAAAATAATCTAAGAAATATACAGACCAACACACAAATGAAAATGGATGCAAAAATTCCGAATACAAAGTCAGAAAATCTATGTCAATAGTAAATATAAACAATGCATCAGAACAACTGGGAATTTAGCCTGGAATGCAAAGTCCATGGAACATTTGAACATCGGTCAAAGTCATTCACAATCTTAAGACATTTACAAAAAGAAACCAACAATGAACATTCACAGGGGCAACATCATGACTTGAAAACACTCTCAGGTTGAAAAAACTCTCGCCATCCACGACTTGAAAACTGTTAAACCAGATCTCGCCTCAGGAGAACCGAACACTAACAACATCTTTTCTAGTGAAGGAAGAGACATTTTTCCCTTCAGCTAAGAAACAAAGCTAAGCTATCTACTCTACTTCTATCAAACATCTCACTGTAGGAATTACCAGCACAAGTAATAAAGGCAAATATGTTTGAAACCAGACTTATGAAACATAATTGACCCTGTAGAAAACTTGTAGCATCCTACAAAAACTTATAAAATCAATGTGTGATTCATAACATTCAAAGATATCTGATCAACATACATAACAATATCATTCTTATTCAGGGGCCATCAAATTTAGAAATTTAAATTAAAAACATCTTTGAGAATAATATATGGGAATGCACTGATGTAGGTTGTGAATGATTTATGAAATAAAAAACATCAAATGTTCCTCAAATAAAACAAGTACCTTAATATGTTGAGCTATATGCCACAGTGTTGCATCCAATTCCTTGGTTTAATCTACAAAATGCTTTTTTTAATCCACACAACCCTCCACGGTTGACATACTCTGTACACTTGTAATCATCCAGGAACACAACCTATGTCAAATAAAGGGGTTGGTTTGCTCACAAAGTCCAGAGTACTGTCAAATCACTTACCAGTCAGCAATCTTGCAATGACCTCCTCCTTCTCCTCCTGGCAGTCCTGTTGTCCTTGTCCTCTTCTTTCCAAGGCTGGGGGAAAGCGGAGAGCAGGTCATTTTCCTATGATAGATACAGGTCTTCTCCACAGGGGCAGGAAATCATCAAGTGGTAGTGAGCATGTCAATAGGCCAACATGGCACGTCCCTCGGGCCTTTCCCTCTTTGGCTGCACCAAGAACAAGTGCCCTGGACCTGGGTTTCCTCACCTTCCACCAGCAGTCCATCAGGGTTTTACCTGAGGTTGTTGTGAACCCAGGCTGGAGAACAAGCAGCCCGCGGGCTCTGGAGTCCCATGGGTCGCCACCACCGCAGCGGAGTCCTCTGCTTGGAGGGAGCGTTCCTTGACCCGCCAGTGGGCAGCGGCCCAGGAAGTCTGGGTGTGTGCAGGGCAGGGCTCAAGGCCTGGCCCCGCCCCAAGAATGTGAGTATGCAATTCTGATTGGACAATCCAAAACAACAATACTACAATTTGATTGACATATATTTATGTAGCAATAATTTTATTGGGTTAAAAGTGAACTCTGGATAGGGGTGAGGATGGAGGGAAAAGGGACACTCCTGCACTGCTGGTGGGGGCTGCAGATTGGTGAAACCATTATGGAAAGCAGTATGGATATTCCTCAGAAAACTGGGAACCAAACCACCACTTCACCCAGCTAACCCATTCCTGTTTTAGACACAAAGGCCTTCCAATCCACATACTACAGTGATACAGCCACATCGATGTTTACAGCAGCTCACCTCACAAGATCTAAACTAAGGAACCAACAGAGGGGCCCTTCAAGAGGTGAATGGAAAAGAAAAGTGGTATACGGACACAATTTAAAACTACTGAGCCTTAAAGAACAACTAACTTTTGGCATTTGCAAGTAAATAAAGGATGGAGCTGGAGAATATCATATTAAGACAGATAAGCCAATGCCAAAGAACCAAAGGTCGAATGCTTTCTGTGATATGCAGATGCTCATTCACAATAAAGTGGGAGGCTAGGGAATAATAAGAGATTCTGTGCATTACATTCAGGGTAGTGAAGGGAGGGCAGAGGGAATGGGGGCAGGAAGGATAAAAGAATGAATTGGATATTATTACCCTTCAGGCACATATGAATACATGACAGGTATAATTCTACATTCCAGATTACCAGAAGAATGAGAAGGTATACTCTATTTTTGTACGATGTGTCAAGGTGCATTCTACTGTAGGGTACAACTAATCAGAACAAATAACAAAAATATACCAACACTTGAAATTAGATGTGAAAATGGTACAGAATTGAAGACAAAGACAAACCCACACCTTTACAGTCATCTCATCCTTGACAAAGGTGCCAAAATATACACTGGAATAAAAACAGTCTTCTAAACACACGGCACTTGGAAAACTGATTATCCACATGCATAAAAATGAAACTAGGAACTTGTCTCTTGCCTGCACAAAAAGCAACTGGAAATGGATCAATGATCTAGGAATTAGACCCAAAATGATATAACTGCTAGAAAACAAGATAGAGTCAATGCTCTAACCTATAGGCCCAGGCAACCATTTTATCCATAGGACACCAAAAGCTCAGGAAATAATGTCAAGATTTCATAAATGGAGTGGTATCCAATAAAAAAATTATCTGCTAAACAAAGGAAATGATTAAGGATGTGAAGCAAGAACCTAGAGAATGGGAGAAAATCTTTGCTAGTTACTCTTATGACAAAGGAGTAATATCTACAATACAAACAGTACTGAAAAAATCAAATGATGGAATTAATAAATGGCCAAATGAATTAAACAGAAGTTTCTGAAGAGGAGAAGTACAAATGGCCAACAAACATGAAGAGATGTTCACCTCATTAGTCATTGGGGAAATGCAAATCAATACTATACTCAGATTTCATCTCACACCAGTCAGAATGGAAGTCATCAAGAATACCAACAATAACAAATGCTACAGAGCATGTGAATCAAGGGAACACTTTTACACTCTTGGTGGAATTGCACATTAGCATGACCATTATGGAAAGCAGTATGGAGGTTCCTTAAGAGACTAGTCATGGAAACACCATAGGACCCCACTATATCACTCATTGGTATTGATCTGAAAGAACAGTCATTATACCATGCGGTTATATGCATACCTATGTTCACTGCAGCTCTCAATTCACAATAGGCAAACAGGGAACCAGCCTAGGTGTCCATAAACTAATGAATGTTGGGGCTGGGGATTTGGCTTAGTTGCAGAGTGCTTCCTAGCACTTGTGATGCACTGGGTAAGATCCACATATAAATGGATATGTGGATCCATTTATATAAATGGATCAGCACCACTTATAAATAAATAAATAAAGGAATATGTGCAAAATGTTGAACTAGTGTATATATATGTGTGTGTGTGTGTGTGTGTGTATACACACTATATATATAGTATATATATTTTTATACATAATAGTACAGATTTAGTATATATATATTATTGGAATAGTCAGAATTATATGTATATAATTGGAATATATAATGTTCAATTATTTACTAAGAGGTCAAATTGTCTGATTTTATAATACCTATCATGGTTTCAATAGAAAGAAAAGCCTTCTACAAATTTAAATTTGTTGATGAGCTTAGAGTACTAAAAAATGTCCTAATTTTGATGGATTCAATTGTTTAATTTCCTGGGCTCTTTCTGCAATTTGAACTTTAAAAAATGGAAAAATTTGTCCAAAGTCATAAGAAGCATTTTATCTTTATTTGAAACATACTGCTAAATATTAATTTCAATAATCATGTTTCAAATTAGAAGATTTCTTTTTGAAGTAACAAGTCTTTCACATAAGAAAGAGATGACTACATGAAAATTTGGAGATGATTCTCTGGTTAAACCATTTAAATATTATAAAACCATTATAGATAGTACAAAATTTATGTTAACTCTAAGATTATAGACAAAA